>NW_027491049.1:0-116920 GCF_021521415.1 Bidens hawaiensis | reverse complement strand
CAGTGTCTACAGTGGTTCCATAAGTAATGCCTCCAGATTTTTATTGCAAAGATGCGGCTCCAAGTTCTAAGTCATGGATCATGTAGTTCTTTTCAGCGTCTTTAGTTGTCAGACGCATATGCGATGACCTTTTCCCGTTGCATAAGCACACATCCAATTCCCTGTAGTGATGCATCGCAATAAACAACAAAGTCTTCTACTCCTTCGGGCAGTGATAGGATTGGCGCACTACACAGCTTGTCTTTCAGAGTTTGAAATGCTGTGTCATGTGCCTCGGTCCACTTATACACAATGCCCTTGCAGGTTAAGGATGTGAGTGGTTGAGCAATCTTGGAAAATCCTCCAATCAATCTGCGATAATAACCAGCTAATCCCAGAAATACACGGATCTCGGTGGAGTTTTCGGGTTTGGCCAATCCTTGATTGCTTCAATCTTGGACTGTCCACTTCGATTCCCTCCCCACTTACCACGTGGCCCAAAATTTTACTTCACGCATCCAGAACTCGCACTTCGATAATTTGGCATACAGTTGTTCCTTCATGAGTAGCTCCATCATTAATCGCAAGTGCTCTTCATGTCCCTCCCTTGTCTTCGAATATATCAAGATGTCGTCTATGAACACAATGACGAATTTATCCAAATAAGGCTTACAAACACGATTCATGAGGTCCATGAATACGGCTGGGGCGTTTGTTAACCCAAATGGCATAACGGCGAACTCATAGTGTCCATAACGAGTGCGAAACGCTGTTTTCGCAATGTCTTCTTCCCGAACTCGGAGTTGGTGATAACCCGACCTAAGGTCGACCTTCGAGTAGTAACTGGATCCTTGCAGCTGATCGAACAGATCATCAATACGTGGCAAGGGATACGCGTTCTTGGTCGTCACCTTATTAAGTTCCCGATAGTCGATACACATGCGTAGAGTTCCATCCTTCTTCTTCACGAATAGACTGGGGCTCCCCACGGGGATGAACTGGGCGGTATGAAACCCTTATCTAGCAGTTCTTGCAACTGCTTAGACAGTTCCTCTAACTCCTTCGGAGCAAGGCGATACGGTGCACGAGCTACAGGAACAGCTCCTTGTGTCAGGTCGATTTGGAACTCCACTTGTCTGTGAGGCGGAAGGCCAGGTAGGTCTTCGGGGAAAACCTCAGGAAAGTCTCTAACAATAGGGATCTGGTCGATTGAGACCTCCTCCTCCACAGCCTTGTCAGTACCTTTGTCGGTGATTAGGGCTAAGATCGCAGTATGGCCTTTACGCAGTAACTTCTGTGCCTTCATAAGGAAATGATCCCAACTGTTGCACTCTCTTTCTCACCATGAACAATGAGAGTTTCTCCCCCAGGGCGAGGTACGCGGACGATCTTCTCGTGACAGACAACCTCGGCTCGGTGCTCGGACAACCAATCCATCCCAACTAAGTCGAAGCTACCAAGTTCAATCGGCATAAGATCTATGGGAAACAAATGACTAGACAATTCTAAGGTACAACCCTTCAAAATATGGGACACTTGGATGGTTTTACCATCTGCTAACTCGATAGTGTACTTAGACTCTAGGGCAGATGGGGTGCTATTAACCATTTCACAAAATTAGTTGACACGAAACTTCGATCGGCCCCGGTATCAAATAAAGTTAGCGCATAACAACCATTCATTTTATATTTACCGGTAATAGTTACGGAGTCGTTAGAAGTCTCACCTGAACCACCACCAATAACGAAGGCTCTTCCCTGCCTTCACCTCCGTTGTTACCATTCCCATTGTTACCATTCTTCCCGTTGCCATTTGCCCCTCCGTTACCAGCATTCTTCAGTTTGGGGCAGTTTCTCTTAAAGTGACCCTCCTGTCCACACTCAAAACACCCTTTCGGCCTCTTGAGGTGGGCTTGTTTCTGGGGGTTGTCTGCTCGGAAAACTTGGTTTCGTGCCATGTCTGCCACACTTGTTGCAACGGTACTTATCACATTTCCCCGCGTGATGGAAGTTACACTTGTTACACTTTGGGAGTTTCCCCTGATATCCTCCCTGTTGTTGGTTCTGGCTCGGGTAGTTGTTCCTGCGAGGAGACTCAAACCGTCTCTGTTGATTGTGGCCTGAAGAGGTGCTCTTGTTGTTGGAGTTGTTGTTGCCACTACTCTCCCACTTGCGTTTATTATCGGATGTGCCAGTAGCAGACTTCTTGGACGGGAGAGTTCCTTGTTTGACGGCTTGATCAGTTAACTTATGAGCTAACCGGACGGCATCGTGAATGTTGGCGGGATTTGCCAATGTCACCATACTCTGGATCTGCGGAGGTAAACTGTCAATATACATTTCGACCCTCTTATAAGCAGGATCGACCATTTGAGGGCACAATATCGCTAACTCATGGGATCGTGTCGTATAAGCCTCAATGTCGGAACCCTCCATCCGCAAATTCCAAAACTCATGCTCTAACTTCTGCACTTCACCACGCGGGCTATACTCGGTCTTGATCAGATTTTTGAATTCCTCCCATGACATAGCATTGGCCGCATTTAGACCCAACAACTGAACTTGGGTATTCCACCAAGTAAGTGCTGACTCCTCAAGAGTCCCTTAGCAAAACTTCACCTGGCTCGCAGCCGGGCAATTACACATAGCAAACATAATTCTGCCTTCTCTATCCAGCGCAGCAAACCGACAGCCCCCTCGGTGCCTTTAAAAGCGCATGGGGTTTACAATCCATGTAGTTCTTAAAGGTGCACCCTGCGGCTCCTAGATTTTGGTTCACAAAGTAAGTGTTAGTGCCTGAGTTTCGATAGGTCATAATGACAGCAAAGTGTATACTTACCCCCTGCCGCCTGCCCCGGAATCTGGGCGGCTGCAATCGCTGCGTCACATGCTCGTTGATGAGTGCCGCCAGTTCTCTGAGTGAGGTTGATGCTACCCTTGCATGGCCACGTCCACGTCCCAACATAATCCTACGCAGTCGTGAACATAGATCGATTAATGCCTTAATTCTAGTACATCAATAACAATCAAACAACTAATTTATGAGCATCACAACACAATTTAAGAAAACAATACTTGAAAAGATAACTTGTAATCCGATTACAATCATTCAATCCAAACATCATAGTTCAAAAATATCCTCTGTTGGATGGGAACAACCCTCCCACCTAGGTTCATAAAAGAAAGAAATCCAAACGAATACCAACTGACGATATAACTCGTCAGATACTCCCGATGACCCGCTCACCTCGGGCTCCTCCTCGGGTCTTCCTCCGGATCCTCCTCGGGTTCCTCCTCTAGGTCTTTTTCAGGGTCCTCCACTGGTCCTCTGGAGTGACAGCGCGTCCTCTAGATCCCGAATACGGTTACGAGCAATGTTCAGTTCGTAGTCAGATCTATCACCCTGTCTGCATGCATCTGCATCTTCTCACCTAGCCTCTCAACTTCAAAGGTTAACTTGTAGTGCATCTCTGACCTCCGATCGCAGAGCTCCCTCAAGAAATCCATCTTATGCTTGGCTCCACTCTGTTTCTGCGCTAGCTTAGCAATGTCTGACTTCATACCCTGTTTCCCACACTGCGCCTTATCCAAGCCAGAAACAAGTGCAGCTATCACCCTCTCAGAGGGCATGGCAGAGCGGGTAGAGTAGGGCAAGAAGGACCTACAACAGCTAGGGGTGGAACCTCCTCCTTCTCAATCATCATGGTCACCACCTCTGGGTACCATTCCCAGTTGCACTGGGGCTTAGGCAAGAACGTGTGCTCGGGTGAAGACTCCTCAGTAGTAGATGTGCCAGCATCAGGGATGTCCGCTGCCTCTTCAGTCTCGGGGACGCAGGTGGTGTGCTCTCCTCAGCGATGATAGGTGCTTTCTCACGGGCGTGATCAGCTGACGACGAAGACATACTGTGACACAAGGGTTGGGGTTGGGATGAGTAGTGTATCTCATGTATATATGTGCAGTGTAACTAATGCATCATGAAAAGCTATAGACCGGACAACAACCTTTATGAAATGGTATGCAACCTGGTTCCCTATAACCAATGGCTCTAATAACAATCTGTCACACTCCCAAATTTCCACTAACGGAGTTTTACCGTAAGGCGGGTGACAAACAAGGATCCGAACACATTAATCACACCAAACGACATCTACATGTCTTAAAAGTTTTAACAAATCAAAATAAAATGTTCAGAGTACATAAGTGCTAGTGCGGAAGCTTAACAAAGTGCGGAGCCATCTCCCAAACAAGTTAAATAATTCATGGCGCTACAAGCGCAAAACCAATATCAAGTAAATGTTTTCAAACTTAAACCAATGCGAGTCCATGCATGCAATGTTATCCTAAACCAAGTGCTTGCTAGTGACCTGAGGAAAACATGCTAAAAAGAGTCAACACATAGGTTGGTGAGTTCACAGGTTTCAAAGTAAGTTATGCTCTATCAGTTCATAAACATTTATAAATAAAAGTGGCCCATGGTTAACTACACTTAGTTAACTCGTTGCCGCATAGTGTTATGTTTCCATCACGACCGAAGCTGACTAGTTATTGCCTCAAGTCAAGTATTGCCAAAACTTAACAATGTTTGGTCAAAGTTACACCCCGTTCGACCTCCAGTCGAGAATAATGCAGGGTGGGGTTTGTCAAACCCAATAGTACTATTTAAATTTACCAGCCCAGTTAACCTTAGTTAATGGTCCGATGTTCGTGAGGACTTTCCATGGCAAAGAAACACTACTTATAAGCAACCAAACGGCTGTGTAAAGATTTAGAGCAAGTAAAGTAAAACATTTTTGCATGTTTCCTCCCCAAAGGAAAGGTATAAAAGTGGGGCCGTAAACTCACCTTGTTGGTGCTTCGGGTATTACACAAATCCGACCGAAGTAAATGCGTCACGTGCTAAGACCCTAAAAATGCAAGTACGTAAGTAACTTGTGGATGGTTCCTAGAACCACTAGTATCCAACAATCTCCCATTGTTTTTAAAAAGACTTTTGACCAAAGTTTGACTTTTTTGACTTTGACTAAGTTGACTTTGACTAAATTTTGACCTTTGACTAAAATATTAACCTTTGACTAAAAGGTTGGACTTAGAATGTTTACCTTATAATTCTAGTCACACTTAATCAATCATCAAGTATACACACTTAGCCATATTCCTTGCAATTCTATGATCAATACACTTTCACAACATCACAAGCAGACTACTATTTAGTCAACTAGTTCTAAGTTGACTTAAAAAGTCAAAGTTCTAATTTACCACAACTAACGTATCACAATTTGCATTATTTCAATTCAACCAACACCTTTATCACCTTTAACAATTTATACCACCTAAACCGATTTTCACATCAATCAAAACTCACAATTAAATTACCAAATTAATCACACATGTACACATCAGTATTAGGTTCAACATATATTTTTCTCACAATTTTTGGATTTACCAATTCGTCCAGAATATTCATATACTACAACAACATGATTTATATTTCTACAACAATACAGCAGTAATCAAAAATTTGTCAAAAATTCCATATTTGTCCAACTGATGCAAGAACAATTGGACTAGATTCCTAATTCAATTTACAACATCCTAGAAGTAGAATTATATCCATATCTGTTTTTATCATCAAGTTATGAAATTTACAACTCAACACAGAATTATTTTCTCTAATTTAGATTTGCATCCTGATTTTGTAAATTAATAAAAAGTATTCAAACAGTGTCCAAAAATTAGGATTTCAGACTTTCTGAAAACTAGATTCAAAGTACATGTTCATAGAATCAAAAATCGATCAAAAACTCAAACATTATCATCAAGTTATCAACAATCCAAATCCGTAACATCTAATCTGCCAATAAACAGTTTTAACCACAATCAACTACAAATCACAACTTTTCTATCCTTTGATTCAACAATCATCAAGAAACATTCTTACCAAATCAAATTGCATGTATTATTTTTATTCATTTGATTTCATAATAAGAACACAAGTATTTATAAAGGACTCAAAATATTAATCAAGACTCATACAAAAATCCTTTTTAATTGTCAAACTTTGATCATCCCCTTTCATGATCCAATCATTTGGATACAAGGTTCATATGAATTAAAAGAAAAATATAAACATAACCATCTACTCACTTCTTTGATCCAAAGGCTTAATCCCTTGTTTACCAAAAATCACCAAGTCTTTTGTTATGAAGATAATACTTGAGAGAGATTGTTTGTATGAAAAATATGAGAGTATGTGTGTGTGTGTGTGATCTACGGCCAAAGAGAAGAGGAAAAGAAAAATATAACATTCATTGTTATTTACTCATCATTTACACACTCATTAAGGCATAATAAATTTTATTTAACTTTAGATAACTTTATTTTATTTAATTTGTGACATGTTACAATTTTTAAAACATTTTCTAATTAACTCTTTAGTCTAAAGTTTAATAGTTCATCTAGCAAATTAACATGTAACACACCATATATTGTGTCACCTTAATTACCCAACTTTCTTAAAATATCGCACAAGCATATATAACAACTAGTCATGTAACATATAAATCATGTAACACATTACACTTATTATATAAGGTACATGTAGCATATCATGTTTATTATAACATGTGTGACGAGTTTATTATTCTAATTACAAATAACTAGTTACTCTTACTTAGGTCATCAACGACACGACTAACTCAATGTATGCATACATGACACTACATATATAAGAGTTCCTTAACTTAGTTGACAGAACTAACGGAGTTTACTGACACAGTAAACAGGATTTAATTGGGTTTAGTTAACAGAGTTAACCTAAAAATGCCGGATGTCACAGTGTCGTTGACCGTTTGACCAAGCTGTTCTCTACGGAAAATATATACCCAGGGGTATTTTGGTAATTTTTCTCCAATCATCAACAAGCTTATGGAATTCAAACCTCATCCAATTTCACGACTTCATCAAAAGCTTTACAAGAACAAGTGTTGACCAAGCTTAAGGATTTAATCACTTTCAGTGTCAACCAACTTTTGAATATCTTTATCTAAGATTTTCACAATCTTGATGAGGATGATCAAGATTGTTTCACCCACACTTGATTTGAAGACACATTTATTAAAGACAATTGCAATGAAATTGGGGGAGTAAAAATCTTTGAATTTCATTACAAATGGCATGCTTCAAATCAAGTAAAAGACTCAAGTTAACGAAAAGTTGATCAAGATCAATAATCCAAGGTTTTTCAAAGATGTTTCATCTTTTGGAATGGTTTGAAGATGATTTACAAGGAAGAGACAAATTTGAAGAATTGAAGATTATTTGATGATCACATTGAGTTTATTTCTTTTTGTGGTAACCTTGTTACTTGAAGTTGATCTTTGAAGTTCAAAGCCTCGTTCATATGCCCTATAACTATATCTAAAAGTGGTATAAGAGTGATAATTCAAAATGAACAATGGGAGAAGCTTAACGTGAGGGGGAGAATTTCAACGAAAGACAACAAGTTATGAGGTGATCATGGAAGAAATTCGATGGCATTGGTCTAAGGGGGAGATTGTTGGGACTTATATTTTAGACCGACGCATCGAATTTATATGTGGGTGAAAAATATATTATTTAGTCTCAACCAAGGGTGGATGGCTTGAAGACCAAGTCATGCTATACTAGTATAAATAGATATTTTTATTCATTTGTCTAGTATGAGTGACTGTATTATGTATGTGTGAGATTTAGGGTTTTATCCCTTTGAGAGAGTCTCCGCCTCCAGAATGAGCTCTCCTGGTGCCGGCTGATATTTCTTAATCGATTGTATGTATGAGTGTTTAATCTTTATGAGAATCATTCGACTAATATTATCATACTACCATTTCTATCTTTTGTGTTTTGATTACAATTGTTCATCCTACTTTATTGTTGATTTTTAATCAAACTAGGCTCTCTCCAATACACCTCATCCATCCAGATATCTTTCAAGAGTGAATACGAGTGAGATTCGATCCTAATCCTAGATCCGAGCTCCACACCGTTCATAAAACAGATTATTCACGCTTCCGCACCAGGGCTCGGGTCTTCATAGGTTGCTTTCTCATGATGTGTAAAATCTAAGGTGATATAAACATAAAGAAACTGCTAAGATTTATGTAGAGTTACATTGTTGTCTATGCATTCCAAGTTAAATCTTTCTAAATGTTAGGCAGAAAAGTGATTATCCAGTCATACACGAGCCCGTTGATTTTTGGTCCCCAAAATGAAGTATCTTATTAAGAATGACAAAGAACAAATGTGAACAAAATTACTTCAAATATTTAATCAACCAAAAGTTGATAAATATGCACAAGCTTTTGAGAAAAACACAAACATGAGGGTTAATAATAGAACTACAGGGGTGGAGGCAATAATATAAGTCCTTTAACATCCTGAATGAAAGGCTTGTTAATATAAACTGTAAGTCCAACGTTCAACCTCAAATATGTTTGCAAATTTGAAAATAGAAATCAAATAAATAAGTTCTATCATTAAAAGGTTTTAAACCAAATCCAGGGGGTCAAAGTCAAATCGGGGTGATCTAGAGAAAGCCAAATAAGCCTTGAGAATAGATATGGAGCATCAGAAAACAATATGTGTTATCCATTAAGTATTATGCATCTTAATTGGACATTAAATCATATCACCAAGGAAATGAAATTCATGCTAAGTCTAGACCTGCTGTTAACCTGTCTATACTGTCATAATAATGCTGAGAATGAAGTATTTAGAAAGCTACTTAGTCAATATGATCCCATTCTTGAGATTTTTTCCGTAAAAGAAAGAAACCGTTTTGAAAGGAAACATGACTGAAATTTTATTTCTGAATGCACCATTTGCTCTTAAACAATGATCTTTAATGAAAAATATAGTTGATAATTGGTTTAAGTCAAAAAGTGTTGCATTTTGCCTTCAAAAAGTTTGAATATGTATTTTCAGGCAAGGTTTGTAGTTTTATAACTTTCCGAGCATACTTGGACATTTTGGTCTAATTCATGATTTTCGAGCATACTTTGAAGTATATATACTTTTTGGGTAGAGTTTGCTATTCTGTCTGAAATTTTACTCTTCTGAGCAGGCTTGATATCTGATTGTGTTTGAAAAGGTTTTCCAGCAAGCTTTAACAAGTTCACGATTTTTGAGCACACTTAACTGTTTGAAAGATATTTCTTGTTTCTAGCAAGCTTTGCATCTTAAATGCTGTATATGATAACTCTAGCAAGTTTTTATTTAGTTTGTATTGTCTAGCAGACCTTACCAACTTGTTAAGAAATACAACTGTTTACTAGCAAGCTATTTGATATGTTACTAGTTACAAGCAAGCTTTTATATAGGTAAGACTTTCGAGCATGCTTAGTAGGAATAACTATTTTTAACAACCTATTTGCTATACTGGGTTCACTGGCAAGCTTTGTGATCTTTAAACTTTTAGTAAGCCGAGCAAGCTTTGTGAATGAATGACACTTTGAGCAAGCTTTAATGATTTAAACTATCTAGCACACTTTTGGTAGTTTGAATTAATTCTAGCAAGCTTTGTGTTTTAAGTGTATGCTTGAATTTGTCTTCGAGTAAACTTTAAATTCTAGGACACTTATGATTATTATGAATATGTTTCTTTGAAATTACAAGTGTTTTCGGGCAAACTTTGTTTTCCGGACACACTTTATGTTTCGAGCACACTTTGAAATTTTCAAGTGTTCTCCCAACATACTTGGTAATTTCTTACTTTTGATTTTCGAGTAAACTTTGTGTCTAGAACCCAACTCTAGCACACTTTTCTTACTGAACAAGTGTCTCGAGCACACTATGTGTTACAGTTTCCTCAACTGATTATTTACTAACTGTTTACATTTTCGGGTAAGGTTTGTAATAAGTTTAGTTATTCGAGTAAGATAAGTAATTAGAAGTATGTTATTTATTTGGGTATCTTAGTTGATTCCTAGCAAGGTTGCCTACTTGATGTTTTATACTTGATTATTTTAAACTTGTGATTCAGTTCTCGAGAAATCTTTTATTTCGAGTAAGCTTCCTTCATTTTAACTTCTAATTTATACCAACACTGAATCGAGTAAGCTTTATGAAAGTGGTATATACCGAGTATACTTTGCAAAAACTGACTTTTCCGAGCAAGGTTTGCTAATCGAACTTTATAGAGTTAGGAGTTTTTAGGTCTCAATATTTTTAATGAATAAGTTTGTTGTATGACAGCTATTAACTCACTAAACGACAAAAAATATTTAAAACCCACTTTCAAAAGGTATATAAGAGGGAGTGAGAGAATTTTTTCAACATTTTTTTCCCTCTCTCTCTCCTTCCACTGATTGCTCTTAGAAAACCTAAACCGCATTCATAATAATCCTAACCCTAATTTATCAACCCCTTTAATACAACTCGGTAAGCTTTAATTAAGTGTTTTCTGACCACGATTATGTGACAATGGGCTCTGATTATTCATGATTACTAAACCTCTATTTTGTGTGTAGGTTATAAACTTGTCGAAGATCAGGTTCTTAATGATATTTCTCTTAATCTTCTTCAAACTTATAACTTGAAATTGCTTCAAGTTGTGAACTTTAGGACTAATTTCTACTTTGAATGTGTTTGTTTAGGTTTTCAGATATGGCGGATGATGACCAACCAATATATACTTTGAGAAAAAGCACAACATGTGTGCCTTGTTGCAAGTCACTCCGGATAATGAAGAAGCCGTTGTGATAATAAGATGGCTTCAACGGTCAAACATAAATTTCGCCCTAACAGAGTGCCCAGTAATATATAGAAATCAATCACTTGATTTTTGGCAATCTGCGAGACTTTTTAATGATATCAACGGTAGGAGGATTGAAGCCACAGTAGAAAATCAAGAGATTTGAATAAACAAAGGGCTTATTAGTAGATGTTTGCAGTTGAATGATGATAATCCAAATTCGATTCACTTAACAACTGTCGAACTATTCAAGATATTCGGGCAGATGATAGGTTATCGGGGAACGGTACATGACTGACAATTCCAAAAGGGAATTTTCCCCATCATATACAGATACTTAATAAACCACATCATTCAGGTCTTTGCCCCTCGAAAAGGCTCATGGACTCTTATGAGTCGGGATCTGGCAAACGCCACAGTTGCTGTTCTATTCAGATATCCATTCAATTTTACAAGATTAATCTTTGAATGACTTGTAAGCAACTTACAGAAGGGAAACAAAGATAAATTCTTAGCCTATCCCAGGTTCTTACAAATCATCTTCAATCAAGAGTTGGAAGGATTACCTGTTACTGGAGTTACTCATGTGTTTCAAGATCCAGATACATACAAAAGGATTGCAAATCTAAGTAGTACAAGCATATTCAATCTTGATGAAGTGTATGAAGATTTACCTTGGTTGATTGTTGATGACATTGAAATTCCTCATTTGAATGAGTTATTGTCTAAGGAAGAACAGGATGAGGAGAGTGAGGATGATGAAGGAGATGATGGGGATGATGATTCAGATGATGATAATGATGAGGGTGATAATGAAGAAGTTGGTAATGCAGAAGGGGGTGATGAAAATTTTGATTATATTGTACAACCTTAGGGGGAGTCTCAAATTATTCCAACACCTCCAACCACACCATTTGGAACTCCACCAAAAACCACCTTATCCACCTTCACCAAATGATCAGACCTATCAAACCCCACCACAAACACCACCTTTCTCTCCACCATCAAATGACCAAACCACCCAATCCCCACCTCAAACCACAACCCAAACTCCACCTCAAACCACAAACCAAACCCCACCCCAGACCCAAACCTCAAATCCTATACCAGAACCATTTCACATGACACCACCTACTACCCCTCCACATATCTCAAACCTTTACCGGAGAAATTTTGACTTGATAATTGAAGCTATAAAGTTGAGGAATGAGAATGACGAGTTGAGAACAGAGAATGAAGAGCTAAAATCTCAGTTGGCCCTAGCCATTCACGAATTCAAACCCTGGATCAGGAGGTTGAAAAGACCTCAGCTGCCCCAAAACAGGGGGAGAATATTATTAAGCCAGCTGATGTTGCTGGTACCGATGATGAAGTGAAGGAATATGCAGGTGTGAAGTCAACTGAGAATTATGGTTTGACCTGTATTCTAAATGCATATGATGACAGTGGTCCAAGATTGATACTAGAGGATGAGTATGAGGCTAATGAGTCTGAAGGAGAAGAGCAGATCTATGATGTCAACAATGAAATACTGAATGTTGTGAATAAAGATGATGATGAGTTGAGAGGAGAGGAGGATACAGAGGATGGAGTTGAAAAGATAAACATTGATGACAATGTGGCTACCACTGATGTTGCCATCAAACTGATGTGTTGACAGTTGTGTTAACTGCAACTGAAGTACAGACTGATGTGATACATGATGATGATGCTGCTACTGAGGAGCTAGTACTCACAGAACCTGAAGTTGATCAAACAAGCTCCAAGAGGGTAGAGCATGATGAAGAGTTGGATCAGTTGGATAAAGACATTGAAAATTTTCCCTCTGAAACTGAAAGAGATAAGAAAATAAGACTTGATAAGGGGAAAGCCATTATTGATGAGGAAGAGGAGGAAGAGCCTATTGAGGCAAATACTAAGGAAGAGGAGGAAGAAGATGAAAACACTGTTGCTGCCAAGAGACTTGAAAAAGTTGTACAAGAAACAAGGGAGAGGGAACACATTGCCCAAACCCTATCAAAACAGGAATTGGTAAAGCAGGAAACACTTATTGAGCAAGCCAACATTTCCAAAGTTCTTATGAAGAAGAGGCTGATGATCAAGTGGTGATAGAAACTTTGATAAATTTGAAGAAGGCTGAGGAAATTGACAATTCCCTAGCTATTGTTGTAAGTATGTATGCACAATCAACAAGCCAACCTCAAAAGGAACCTGAAAAGGAATCTGAGAGGCAAACTAAAGAAACATTTGAAGAAATGATGGCAAAATCTTCAAAGATCCATGAGAATGTAAACAGATTTTAGAAGATTTATTCAAGAAAGAGGAAAGCTTATGATCAGGCTAGAGGAGCTGAATCGGTGAAGAAGGGAAAATGGGATGATAAGAACCAATACTTTGTTAAGACCCCATATGAGCAAGCAAGTCCATTAAGGCCAGTTCCTCTACAAACTTTGAGGCCTGAGGAAGTAGTTCAAGGAGTTCCAAATATTCCAGTTCCTGATATTCCAACTCCTAATGAACCC
Organism: Bidens hawaiensis; assembly: GCF_021521415.1. NCBI lineage: Eukaryota > Viridiplantae > Streptophyta > Magnoliopsida > Asterales > Asteraceae > Bidens > Bidens hawaiensis. The sequence goes on along the minus strand of NW_027491049.1, from coordinate 103,688 downwards.
AAAATTTATGATGTGAATGAAACAACAGAGGAGGAGGATGAATCTGATGATGATGATGAAAATGATCAAGGAAAAGTTGATGAAAATGTTGATGTTGTGTCCCCACAAGTAACAATGACATATGATCAAAGGGCAAACATTCAGCAGAGCTTGATTGATGCTAAAAAGAAAAATCCCCTGGTAATCAAGTTGATGAATCATGGATTTAGCTTTGAAGATCTAGTCTCTTTGAATGATGATGAGCTGCAAAGAAAATTGGATAAAGAGAGGTACATCATTAAGAGACAGATGCAACAAAAGAACAGAGATAGTCAAAAGTATAGAGAATATCTGAGACATCATGGATTCTCTGAAAAATACTTGATTCATTTCAAATTTAGGAAACTAAAAAAGGCATACAATACAGCCAGGAAAGCTGTGGAAAGAGAAGAAAAGGGGAAACTTGTGAAAGAATCAGCTTTGGCTGAAATGAGTAATGAGTTGAGAAAGAAGTATGCTGGCAAGTGTGGATACTTGTATGATAATGGGATGGCACCAGAGATGGTAAATAGCTGTTGTTGGGTCACACTATAACAAGTTGCAAAAGAAAGACAAATTGAAAAGAATGCAACCTAAACCAACTGCTTTACAATTAAGGGAAGTCCAGACTGAACAGGAACCACCTCTCAAGAAAAGAAGGATCATGACATTGAGAGAAAAACAAAGGGCTGAAACTCAAGAAACACCAATCCCAGTGGAAGTCAAATATGAAGCAGTGGATGAACCCACAGATCCATGGGAAAATGATGAGATGATCCAAATTTGGAGAAATATCATGGTGAATCAAAAGGGAATGAGTGAGAAAGTATTTGATAACTTGGGTAGAGCACAACTCAAAGAACTCTTCTTTGTACAAAAGGCTGAATGGGAAAGAGTGCTGTTGGAGGGTGTAAACCCAAGGAGTTTTATTGGAGGTAGGTTTGTACCGGCTGGACAACTACATAATGAAAGAATTATGGAGATGATTGCAAGGTTGTTCAAAGAGGGTAATGAAAATCTGACTGAGTTAATCAATTTACATGCTGAGAGGATTGTTGCAATGTATAGAAAAACTTTAGGAGTCACAGGGCCTACAAAACCAATGAAGTCAATACCAACCAGGCCCTCTACTTCAAGAATGCATGCCTCAACAATTAGAGGAGAGTCAAGCAGAGCAGGAACACAAAGAGAAAAAAGACCACAATCTGATGTGGATCTACCCATGACTATGTTCTATGACTCAGTCACTCAATCTTTGAAAGTGATAATGCAGAGTAGACAGCTGGGAGACATTATATTTAGAGATGATTTTGCTGATATACAAGGGAGCCATTGGAGAAAATGGCCACACTTAATTTGTATGACTATCATGACAACAGAAAATTGGCCGGAAGACAGCAGAATGAGCTCTCAAAGTATCTAAGAAGTGAAGCTGAGAAGGGGTTCCCACTTCTTAATCAAAAGAATAAGTGGAACTTGACAAACTATGAAAAGACAAGAAGATCTACAAGGATGAGGAACATAAGAAATGCTAAATATGACTTTGTATCAAAAGTCAAAAACAAGAATCCTCTGTCAAATATGAACACATGCGTCAGCATTGGACGAAGAATGACTCGTCCCAATTATGAAGTCTAGAAAAATGGCCGAATTACAATGGTTGAATTCAAAAAGAATGAAGGCCACTATGTTCTACGAAATTCAGATGGACTCATTTTGGGAATCATCAGAACTGACAAAGGCTCGGCATGGGATTCCGTGTCTATTGTGCCGGATGGAGAGACACGTCTTACCTCTACGTTTTGGGAGAATTTTCACGGGAAGATGGGGACCAAACTTCATACCAGCATTGCTTATCACCCGCAGATGGGTGGTTTGTCCGTAAGGATCAGTCAGGCCCTGAAGGATAGGGTGAGAGCTGCGTGATGGACTTTGGTGATAGTTGGGATCTACATTTTCCTTTACCTGAGTTCGAGGAGGGTGACCGACTTATGTTGAAGGTTTCTCCACAAAAGAGTATCACTTGGTTCCATAATAGGGGAAGCTAAGCCCCAGATTCATTGGTTCGTTCATAATTTTGAAACGAGTTGGAGAGGTAGCATAGAGGTTGGATTTACCAAAGAGCCTAAGGGGATTCATCCTACTTTTCACGTCTCGCATCTCAGAATGTGTTTGGCGGATAGGGGAACCGATACCTCTCAATGACATTGAACCCGACGCGAGTTTGAAGAACATTGAGCAGCATGTTGCCATTCTTGACCGTAAAGAGAAGCATCGGAGGAATAAGGTGGTTGAGCAGGTGAAGGTGTAGTGGTGGCACCGTAGAGGTTCCAAGGCTGATTGGAAATCGGAACACGAAATGGTCAGACTCTACCCGCACTTGTTTCCGAATGAGCGAGATCCGGGGACGAATCCAATGTAAGGGGGTAGACTTGTAACATCCCAAAATTCTCGTAAACCGAAGGAGAGGAGTGTACACGTTGTAAATTAATTTCTTGGATTTTGCGTGAGGGCTCGGGGACCCATGGCATTTCTAAGAGGTGTTATATTCAGTTTGGGATCAAGTAGGAGGAGTTTACAAAGTGCAAGGGCCGAATATGTAACTTATGGTAATTATAACATAAACTCCCCCCACTCCTAGCGGCCGCAAGCAAGAAGATACCCAAACCCTTTGTTCTTGATCGAATTAATATAATACCAAGCTTGTAGAGGTCGTTCAAGGTGTGTACTACACTTCCATATTCTTTAATTCCATTATCTCGGTCGTTAAGATGGTCAATTAAATCGTTTCTTGAACTACGGACAGAATCGGATTAATTACGTTTTGCATGCTTCCTGAGGTAAAAATATGGATTTTTTGGGTGTCAAAAGATCCCCAGGTATGTCTATTATCATACTAAAATTTCATGATCATTGGAGTTGATTTGATAGGTCAAATGTTAAAAACCGATTTATAGGGTTCTTGAGTGTTGAAATTGTTAATTGTTGTCATTAGGGTATTATTTGGAGGAATGGTTAACCCGATCAGTTTTAGGGGTCTCGTGCTAGTATATAAATAGTGGTAAAATCATTTTTTATGTTATAGGGGCTGATTTAATTGATGATACCTTAATCGTTTTGAAAGAGCACGTAAAATTAGTTAATTATGAATTATGTGGAAATTATGAGTTTTCAAACCCCACCGACTTGGGTGGTTAAATATTGATGAGTAGGATGTAATAAGGTCCAGTTTTCTCAAATTGGGGCTGGTTTGGTTGGTGGTTGGTTAATCGATTCGTTAATGCATGAACCGACACAATTAACGTAAAACTGGCATAGTTTGGATACCGTTGGTGGGGATTTATTGGAAAGGGAGTTTTGGGTAATTTATGGACTCCGGGGGCTGATGTAGATGGATGTGAATATTGGGTGTGGATTTGGGTCAATCCAATCCCATTAGGACGTCTCGTAGAATAAGCGAGTCGTTGCGGTGTAGTTAGTGATTGTCGCGGGTTTTAACTTGACAGGATTGTGAATTTTGAGTGATTAGCTAGAGGATCAAGTTGTGATGTTTACGTGATCCATATCAGGTGAGTTTCATGATGGCCCTTTTTAAGTGTTTTACATTTTGGGCTACCATGCACGTTTTATAACAATTTTACCCTTTTGAAGCATTTGGACGATATTGCATAGTTTATGTCATTTTTTACTATCTATGCTTGGAAGTTCGTATGATTTATGATCGTTTTATGTGTATGTGTGTGTGTTGCCACCACTTGTATGTTTTTGTTAAGCCGTGACTGGGTCGAAGCGATGTATAAAATTCCTTAAGTTCCCGGTTGGGAGTTGAGGTGAAGAGTTCCATGACAGGATGACTGTCCTTGGGGCGAATGGATGTAAAAATCCACTAACAGTTTATCTGTCCTTGGGGTGAAGTTTATTCGGGTCCTTAACTTTGTGTTTTGGACTTGAGAAGATGTGACCCGTGTTACGTGCTTAGCTGAGGAAAATTTATGTATTTATTGATGTTATTTATGTATTAGTATGACGTTATTTATATATCATTATGGAAGTTGTATGTTAAATACCTTGATTGGTCTTTAAAATATTTTGATGATAAAAACATGAACTCACTCAGCTCAATGCTGACTTTGCGTGTATGTTAGAATGATTTTCAGGTTTCACACGGATGGGATTACTGCTTGGAGGTGCACAAGACTACCCGAGGCCCCGAAGCAGTTCTTGTCGATGCTCTTCGTCATGTTAACATTTTTGAAAGTTATAAATTTACATTTTTATGTCTTAAGATAATAATTTGATGTTTAGTAAATTTCCGATGCAAGAATACTCTATATTGAATTTTTTTTTTAATTATATGATATTGTTTTAACTGTTAAATTTGAATCTGTTTGGAATGATTACCAACTGCAGGACACCCGGATTTTGGGGTCTTACAACTTGAATTCACCACAATGAGAACACTTTATTTTCTGAGTTTCATCAACAACATATAAAATGACATTCACAATTTTAACGTAAAATATTCAAAAGAATTAGAACTAACCTCTTCGATCTTAGCCATGCAAGCAAATGTGCCTTGTTGATCAACACTTGAGTCATCGGAATCTATCTCTGACTCAGCATCTTCAAACTCTTCAACTTGAGCAATTACAGCTAGATTAGCTTGTTGTGTTTGAGTTGATGATTCACCCAACAATCTTCGTGACTAATCAATCCCTTCTTGAGTTATCATTGCCTTCGACTCACTTGGCTTTGCAGAATCAACTCTGTTTGGTTTTTCTTTAGACTTAGAGTCGTTATACTTCCTGTTGTAGAAGTTTCTATCTTGAATCCTCTAACCAGGAGAATATTCTTTTATCGGTTTATCACACTCCTTGGAAAAGCAGCAAAACTCTTGACAATTATAACACTTTACCTTGAGCTTGTCAAAACCAATCATTTTACTCATTGCTGGAAAATCTTTCCCATTTCTCTCCATGAACATCTTTATTTTCCTGACTATCATAGCCATGTTCGACTTTAAGTTCCATAACTCTATATAATCAGAATCAATCTAATAACAATCCTCGTGAGTTAAATCACTTGTAGCAATTTTTCTTGCCACCAACTGTTCATAAGAAGCCATGAACGCTCCCATGAAGGCAAAATGTTTTTCTACTACCTTCATGTTTACATTAGGTGGTGTGACATGAGGAACTGAACCAACACCAAAACCATAAGAACTTCAAGATACATTAGGTTCAAAAACAGCTTCTTGAAGGATCTCTTGATTTGCTTGATAGTAAAAAGCAGTAATTGGAACAGAATCACTTTTATTTACTAGACTTGTTCCACCATACAATGTTGAATCTTGATTACCCTTAAATAAACCTTGACATATCAACTAAAACTCCCTTTTCTTCCAACTTTTGCACATAGTACATAGCAGTGAGCCTTTCATTTATGTAAAAATTCCAATTTTCATTGAGAACCATCATATAGGTAGAGTATGAATTTGGAAGAGTATTCTTTAGGGTATCAACTTTATCACTGTCATCTTGATTCTATTAGATCTGGTAAGCTCAGTCGTCAAATGACAAAATCTTATTAACATTTCTCTAACTGTTTCCGAAGCATGTGAAATAAATTTTTGAATTGAAACTTCAACATTGATTTCTTACTTTCTTGTATATTACCCATGTTTCTTGCTTTTAAATTTTGATATAATGGAGCATATTGTTTAAGATGACTGAATTGATGAAAGATATGCTCAGGTAAAGCCATTGTTAAGGTGGAATAAGCCATTGTTTCACTTCATATGCTTTCATTTCCTCAGCTGTCATTTGAGTAAATAGCTTGTCACCTGACTAGTACCAGGAGAGTCAACATACAATGGTTCATTAGTATTCTCCAAGCTTTGCATACATTCAAGATGAACTGCTCCCAAATGACCTATAAAGCTTAGATCCCATTTTGAAAAATCACAGAGATTATTGAGCCTCGGGCATTTGGTATGAGACCCAATCTCAATATCATAGTTTAACATATGTTGCGTAATAGCATTTTGAGAGGTCAACATAATTGTTTGTCATGATGAAAACGTTCAAGAGTTTAATTTGTCAACACTTGAAAGTTTTTTCATGAAACTTGACACTTTTGAAAACTGTGGTAACGAATGACACTATACAAGGACGAATGAGTAATGAAGAATGAGAAATTAAATGAATAAGCAAGGATACGAATCAGACTTTACGAATGAGTGATTAGGTAATGAATTTCGGGTAGTGAATGACAGGTAGCGAATAAGGAAACAGGTAACGAATGTGTGAATAGTAACGAATGGGTTGTTCAATCGGTTATAACCTAATAACCGCTTAACGAATGGATTCAAATTATCAGATAACGAATGGATTCAAATCATATAACGAATGGATTCATAATTTGTCAAGAAATTAATGAATGGATGTATCAACTTTTCCAGTTTTCTTTATTCAAACTCAATCCAAACCTCAACAAACCAATCCAAATCACACCAAAACCACTCGCAATCACTTCCAAATCATTCTGAACCAATTTCGGACATAGTTTACTAACCAAAACAACTCAATTCAGTCAAATTCCCAATAAACTTTGACTGCAAAAGTCAAAATTCGTACGTTTAAACACTATACATTTCTCGCTTAAATTGAAATTCATCCAAACACCATATCAAAACAATTAAATCAGTCCAGTACATCAACAAACCATTACGAGCACTCCTAGAGTCCAATTAATGTCAGTTATTATCATAATCATCTTCATTTGATTGATTATAAATCCGTAAAGTCTGTAATTAAATATCGTTCAATTGTAATACAATTAGATGTCAAAACTCGAATCAATTGTCTCTAATTAAAGTCTAAAACACGATCAATCAGACTCATAGCTCTGATACCACTTGAGAATCCATATTTTGATTCATTACGAATGATCTATTCTTCGATATGATCGTGTTATGGTTCAATTATGTTAACTATGTGTAGTGTGTGTGTTGAGAGAATATTTGGACAGAGTAACGAGGCAATTCGTGATAAAATAAGAACTCTGTTAATTATAATAAGTTACAGGGGTTATATAGAAGACGACTCCTTCGTTAGACATGCCTAACGAGTGAGTGTTCCATTCGTTATGCCATTTTCTATAAAATCCATAGCAAATGGCCTTTGTAGTTTAACTCATATGTTTAACATCACACTAACGAATGAGTGTTACATAATATTACAAAAATACCCATATTCATTAAACTATTATCCAAATACATCAAACAAAAACTGGGACGACAAAACGATGTATCGACATAAATGTGTAGGCGGAATCTACACATTCAGCCATAAATGAGCGGACATGGAAAGTAATTAATGCAGTTACATTTATTAGTAAAGTAAATTATGTGGTTGTTCGAATAGGCTAGGGATAGTTTAGTCATTATGAAATGTTGTAAACATGGCCTATACGCTTGGATTGTAAGCGTATGGAGTCCATACGCCTAGAATGCGCCTAGATGTGGCGTATGGTAGCCCATTCTCCTAGTATAGGAGCCCATACGGCTAGCTTCTGGTGATTGAAACGTTTTCACAGTTTAGCATATGAAATTAGTGAGGAGAAGAACCCATAAACTTTGATAGATGTTTGAAAATTAGATTTTACAGCATATGAAGATTGTTTAATCCTTCTTGATTTCATGGAGGACATGACACTTGTATGCAAATACAAGGCAGATTTGAATATTACATTCTTTAAGACGGTGGAATGAATTTTATATTTTACATAAATTTTAAAGATTCTAGACCATTTCTACTTACATACTATAATGGAATGGTGACTAATATATTTGAATTTTATCTAATGGTTAAAACAGGGTCGGCCCATATGAGTAACAAACGTCTCTAGTTAGGGTTTTGAGCCTCCAAAAATTTTGGGCCTCAGATTTAAAAAAAAAACAAAGATGATATGCGACATATATATATATATATATATATATATATATATATATATAAAGAGTATCAAGAGAAAACTCATCCTTAGAGAGATAACTTAAAATTCCTAAACAATTATTTTTAATTAAAAATAAAAAAATATTTTCAAATTACCGTTTTTTTTCTATTATTCTTATATTTTGTTACTCTTCACTAGAAAAAAATATAAAAATAAAAAATACGTTGTAATGAACATATTTATTATCGTGTGATATTGTCGATAACAAATGTGTATTACTATGTGCTTTTATGTGAAATAGTTTTTAATTGCATATATTCAATATTTGTGTATTGTATATATGTAGTAGTGTTGTATTATATGCAAAAAAATATATAAAATAAAAAATAAAATTCGATGTAGTGCACATGTGTGTTGTATTACACATACGTACTAATGTATATTCGATGTGTGTATTAGTCTTACATTGCATATATACAATAGTGTGTATCAAATATGTGCAATAGTATTGTATTCTATACAACACGAAACTCTTGCATTTATGCAATGCACACTATTACACATGTGCACTACACCGACGAGGTTACCGACAATGTTTTTATATGGAACAATATCAACATATAAGACTAATGGGGAAAAAAAAGAAACTACAAAAAAAAATAAAAAAAAAAGTTGAAAATAATTCTTGAGGAGTTTTTAAGTTTAATCTATAAAATGAGTATTCATTTGAACCAACCCCCATATATATATATATATATATATATATATATATATATATAGAGAGAGAGAGAGAGAGAGAGGATTGTGATCATGTTAGAACCATTATGAAATTGAGAACTTTGAGAACTATTTTGGATCACAAAAAACCTCTTTATAAGAAAAATAAAAATATATATATAACGAAAAATATATTAAACATATTTGAAAGTATGTAATTCATGTAAAGCGCATATGTACATATACGGACGTATAAGTACATATACGGCGTATATGTTATACTCCGTATATGTCACTTATCCGAGCGTATATGTTTCCTCTATATAAAGAGGCATATCCGTTCATTAGATCTAGTTGTTGATGCAGTCATCTGTCATATCCTTTGTATTGATAAGTTGTTGATGATATAAAATCTCATAATGATTTCCGCTCATTGTGTTAAATATTATATAACAATTCAAGTCATATCGATCCTAATACATCCAGGTCTTTTCAAGTTGTATCAGAGACTGGTTCATATCTACTTAGAGATCACAAGATATTATGAAAACTTCAAAGTTCCATCTTGATTCCATAATTCATGAATATTTCACCGTCAAAATCTGTTCAATTCTTCACATAATGATCATTTGATTACCAATTTCAATCCTACCAAGTTAAAAATTCAAACAAGCCTGTTTTCATCATCAAATTTGCAAAATTGGAATTATTTGTGTGTTTGTTATGTCAACGGATATGTTTGAATTAAGCGAATAAGTGACGTATACGTTGTATAAGTAACATATACGTGGGTTACCGGACTTATACGCTGTTACTGGACTTATACGTTGAAACTTTGTTGTTGAGACTTATACGTCTTGAACATATACGGAGCATTGGTAACTTTAGAAGACTTATACGCTTGAGAACAGACTTATACGGACAGAGAAGATTTGTGTTTTGGTATTTGCTTTTTCTCAATATGGAAGATCTAAGTGCTTTCGTTACACAGCGGTCAACCATACTTCAAAATCTAATCCGTGAGAATGAGATGGGAACATATAACAAGCCAACGCATGTTCAAGCCGAAAATTATGACACATGGCTTGCTGTTGAAGAATAGTACATCATTTCGAAGAATGAGAATGGTACCAACTATCTCTTATCACAGATTCCAGATGATGGCAAGTCTACGTTCCTAAGGGAGAAGAAAATGTTGAATCTTTTCAACAAACGGTTAAAGCTGAAATCTTCAATTACTTCAGCATAATGGTTCTTGTTACTCAATTTGGCAAGCTCTTCTTAACAAAGACAGGGGTAATCCTGACATGAGAAAGTCAAATATGGCGTTGCTAAGAAGGAATTTGATACTTTCACTATGGTGAAGGGTGAATTGTTTGCTCAACTGATTGAGAGGTATTGTTACTTGGTGAATTAGATGAAAAGATTGGGAATTGATTAGCCAGAATATGAGTATATTGACAAACTGGCTGATGCGTAGCTTGAGGAGTGGGAAACATTTATTATGATCCAACACTCAAATCATGTTGCTTATGCTCGACTCAATCTAGCACATTTCATTGAAAAGCTAGAAGCACAATAGTTACAGTTGAGGAAAACGCAGAAAATGAAGAGTTCGTCTGCTTCACAAGATATTGTATTATACTTCAAAAGTTCTCAATCATTGGTATCTCAAAATCCAAAACTCCAAACTGCTTATTGTTCCGAGGGAGCTGCTTTTGTTGGAAATCAGCTAGGTAGATCACGAACTCCAAAATATTCTATCAGTTATTCTGGAACAATGTCACCTGGTCAACCTCTAAACCTCAAAACCAAACTCCTGATGTACTACTGTGCAAAATTGCTATAAACATCAATAATAACAATGGTTTGATAGCTGAAAACCTCAAAGAACATGTATGGCATTTCTGGGATCCGTTCTAGAGTCATATGAATGTTTGATTGCGACCAAGGAAGACTATGATCAGATTGATCCCGAGGAAATGGGAAATTTTGGACATTAAATGGTTGAAAAAATTCTTGAGGAGTTTTTAAGTTTTCTCTATAAAATGAGTATTCATTTGAACCCACCCGCATATATATATATATATATATATATATATATATATATATATATATAGAGAGAGAGAGAGAGAGGATTGTGATCATGTTAGAACCATTATGAAATTGAGAACTTTGAGAACCATTTTGGACCACAAAAAACCTCTTTTTAAGAAAAATAAAAATATATATATATAACAAAAAAATATGTTAAACAGATTTGAAAGTATGTAATTCATGTAAGGCGCATATGTACATATACGGACGTATAAGTACATATACGTCTTATATGTTATACGCCGAATTTGTCACTTATCCGAGCGTATATGTTTCCTCTATATAAAGAGGCATATTCGTTCATTAGATCTAGTTGTTGATGCAGCCATCTGTCATATCCTTTGTACTGATAAGTTGTTGATGATATAAAGCTTAAACGTTTAAAGTAATCTTGTGATATCTCATCTCATAATGATTTCCGCTCATTGTGTTAAATATTAGATAACAATTAAAGTCATATCTATCCTAATACATCTAGGTCTTTTCAAGTGGTATCAGAGCCTGGTTCATATCTACTTAGATATCACAAGATATTATGAAAACTTCAAAGTTCCATCTTGATTCCATAATTCATGAAGATTTCACCGTCAAAATCTGTTCAATTCTTCACATAATAATCGTTTGATTACCAATTTCAATCCTACCAAGTTAAAAATTCAAACAAGCTGTTTTCATCATCAAATTTGCAAAATTGGAGTTATCCGTGTGTTTGTTATGTCAACGGATATGTTTGAATTAAGTGGATAAGTGACTTATACGTTGTATAAGTAACATATACGTGGGTTAAGGACATATGCGTATATTGACAAACTGGTTGATTCATAGCTTGAGGAGTGGGAAACATTTATTATGATCCAACACTCAAATCATGTTGCTTATGCTCGACTCAATCTAGCACATTTCATTGAAAAGCTAGAAGCCCAAGAGTTAAGGTTGAGGAAAAAGCAGAAAATGAAGAGTTTGTCTGCTTCACAAGATATTGTATTATACTATGATCAAAGATTCAATGAGATCATCGGAAAGAATTATTTGGAGGGTACTTCATCAAAACTTGGTTTTGATAAATCCAGTGTGAGCTGTTTTTGATGCAAACAAAAAGGGCACTTCAAGAGTAAATGTAACAACAAAGAGGTGGGTGATAATAGTGCTAATCCATTCAGAAGGGATTACAACTAGCAAGCTTTATCACCAAAGTTCTCCAAACCATGTTGAATCTTCAAATTTTGGGAAGAAACCTTCTGAAGCATCACCTTCCAACGCTTATCATGTTGCTCAAATTAACGAGGGTTTCAATTGGAACAACTATGTGCAACAAGAAAATATGGATGAGAGGATTAAGGAGATGCTGGGAAGGACAAGAATGTTGAGGCTATTTCTAAAGAAGTTAAAAATGTAGTTGCTGAGGTAATTGAAGAGGTGAAAGTCATAGATAGCAAAGAAGATAATGTCATCATTGAAGACATTACTAATGAAGTTATTGATGATGAGGAATCTGAACCACGAAAATATGGTAGTATTCATCCTATGCCTTCTAATTTCATTCAAACTATTTTTCCTCTTGATATTATTGAAAGTTTTGCAGGTTGGTTTAGTGGTGAGGAAATGCCACATGGAAAAATTGATTTTGGTGAGGATGATGTTGAAGAGGAGGTCGTAAAGATTAAAGTTCAAGATGTGGAATCACCAAAAGTTGTGAAACTGGATGAAGCCGACTTGACTAGTCAACATGATTTCATGGCAAACCAAGTATTTTCTCAAATTAATGTGCCTAAATGTGAAAAATGTTAACTAGGTTGTGAAGAGTGTGAAATTAAGGACATTGAAATAAAAACACTCAAAACAAACTATGATAACATTTTCAAATATTATATATAAGTAAAATAGGCTTATGATAAGTTACAAAAATGTGAGAAAACCTTGTGGAACAGGATTCTGCAAGGTGAGAAAACTATTCTCATGCTTAAACATACTGTTGAAGATAACCAAATTGTCATAAATAGCCATATTGATTACAATGCCACTCTTAAGCAAGAGTTACAATCTGTGAAGATTGAAACTGAACGTGTTGATCTAAAACTTAAGAGATATAAGGCATAATCATATGTGCTTGATCATATTATTCCCAAACAAACTAGTGTTGGTGTTGGGAATAAGCAAAATGGCTTAGGTTATCATTATGTTCTGCCTCCCATTTGGAATTTTTATCTTCCAAAGCAACCTGAAGGGTCTGTTAAGGCGTTGAATGTGGAAGTTAACACTCAACCGAATGATACTAAGACACTTTTGCCTGATTCAGTTGATGTCAAGTTTGAGAAATCTGTGAATAGTTCAGATTGTGAAAGTGAAGTATGTGTTAAAGTAGTTGAGGATGTTTTGTGTGATGTTTTTCCTGATGAAACTGTTAAGTGTAAGACTTGTGTGCATGATGAACCTAAGATTGATTCTAAAAGGTTTGCTAAAACAAGTTTTTATCACAAAAGGCAAAGTGTTGGTTTTAATGGGGCTAAACAAAAAGACGCTTTTAAAAATATTATTTTTGTAAAAGGTGTAACATCTGAATCTGAGAAAGAAGTAATCTTGAGGAAACAAAGTAACCAAGAATTTTTCAAACAAAAAGAGGAACTTGATTGTGTTAAGAATCAAACTTCACCGGTTGAAAAGGTAGAAGACCGGAAAAGGTGCTTTAATTGTAATGAATTAGGACAAATGTTCTATGCTTGTCCTAATAGATTCAAACATGATCATGTTCACAAGAAAGATATTAAAAGACCAAATGTGAAACCGGTAAAAGTGAGACAAATAAATCCACTTAAATGTGTTCCAACACAAATTCTTAAAAGACAAGTGGGTGTTGTTCCAATCAAAAGGTTGCTTGAGGTTAGTGATTGTTCACAAGTGAAAAGTAACAACTTAGATGTGAAGAAATATTTAGTGGGTCAAAATTGGTGGCTAAATCTATAACAAATTATTTAAAAGCCAAGTCACCTAATGTGTTTGAGATAGATAAATCTGAAAGTTCAAGTATGTGTTCAAAGGTTGATGATTTGTCAACTGAGGGTGAATATGATGAATTTTTAGAGTATGAGTTGTCTGATAACTTCAAGCCACCCAAGACCAAAAAGGCTTGGGTTTTCTTGTTTCACTAATCTGTTTACCTGATGTATAGGAGCTTTCAAGATCCAATGATTCACGTTTGATAATGGATATTGGAGCTTCTAGACACATGACTCGTATTCTTCATTTGCTAAAAGATGTCAAATCAATTAAAGGAGGTTATGTCGGGTTTGTGGGAAATCAAGGTGGTCTAATTGTTGGAGAGGGTATATTGTCAAATGGCATGGTAATGTTTGACAAGGTCAACTACATCACCGAGTTGGAGAATAATCTGTTGAGAATCTCTCAAATATGTGATAAAGGTTTCTCTACTCACTTCACGAGCAAGGAGTGCGTGATCTTGAAACCTGTATTCAAAATACCAGATGAATGGATATTATTGCGTGCACCTCGTTTGAATGACTTGTATGTTCTCAACAAGAGTGTTGCTACCACTTCTAATCGTACCGTTCAACGTTTTGTATCCAAAGCATCAGAGATGGAGTCAATTATGTGGCATCGGAGAATGGGACACATTCAAGTAAGAAAGATGAACTATTTGGTTCATAATCAATTAGTTGAAGGGGTTAATGTCAAAGGTTTTCATCTAAACGTAAAATGTTTTAGTTGCAAAAAGGAAAAGAAAAATAAGAAGTCTCATTCGACAAAGGCGATAAATTCTATCAACTTACCTTTCGAGAGAGAACACGTGGATTTATTTGGACCTGTTAATGTCAAAAGTATAACCGGTGAACTATATTACTTAGTGGTTACTGACGATTATTCAAGGTTCTCGTGGGTAATGTTTTTGGAATCAAAAGACAAGGCGTTTGAGAGTTTAATCATTCTTTTCAAGAAGTTGGAAAAGTTGTACAATCTGCCGATCAGAAGAATTCGAAGTGACAATGGAACCGTGTTAAAAAAAACAAGAAGCTTCAGAACTGAAATGAAGATGGTATTCTTCATGAGTTTAGTGCGCCCTAAATGAAGATGGTACTCCACAACAAAATGGGGTCGCTGAACGAAATAATAGAACTCTAATTGAAATTGCACGAGCCATGTTAGCCGACTCAAAGCTACCGATTAGCTTTTGGACTGAAGTTGTGGCCTCCGCATGTTATACTCTTAACCGTGTTCTTACTATGAAGAGGTATGGGAAAACTTGTTCTGAAATACTGAACTGAAGAAAACCAAATATGAAGTTGCTTGAACCTTTTAGGTCACATTGTACGGTTTTAGATCCTGATGGATAGTTCAGTGCAAAATCTGTTGAGGGATCTGTCACACACCAACCTAAGGCGGAAATGCCGGAGTGTGAGCTGATTGCTCACAGCTCTCAAGGTACTATCATGCAATCATTTAAAGTTATAATATATATTATTTCAATTTAAATAGTACAACAATTTCAAATAATCATAGTGTATAAAATTCATAAATAAACAGTAACATGAACATCCAAACTTAAATTCTTGTATCTTCTTCTCTAACATGCATTGTAAGTTGTTTCAAACAATCTTGATAATCATAACATGCGGTAACATGCATATGCGTCAAAAATACAATAGGTTTTATCAACACAAGGTTGAGTGAGTAAAACACCAGATTTTCATGATTATATAATAATTAATAAGAGAGCAAACTGTGCCAAGTGAGATAAGCAATTTAACCAATGATCAAGTAAATAATGAGTTGTCGATAAGCACGATGCCAGATAAACTGGGCGATGGCTACTGCCACGGTCGTATTGTCAAACCCAACCTACGGCGGAAATTATGGGGCGTAAACTGATTTTCACAGCTCTCAAGGTTACTATCATGCATTATTAAATGTTTCGATATCTGTTGAATAAATTTACAAATAACAATCATCCATACCAAATCCAAATAAACGAAGTACATATATCAATTAATAACAATATGTCTCATTAAGTTTTCTTCTAGCATAAATCCTTAAGTGATCTTGTACTTTAGTTACTTCACATCAAACGATAATCTGAATATGCGTTGAAAATAGAATGGTTTTGTCAATATGAGGTTGAGTGAGCAACACACCAGTTTAAATGTTCATATAGGAAAAAAAAAAGTAATTGCAACAAGTCATATGGGAATAACAAATTAACTAAATGAGCAAGTATAACTGAGATGTCGAGAAGCACAAAGCTATAACGACTGGCGTATGATCATACTATTCTGAGATTATGTTGGATCTCTCCGAATGCGAAAGCATATAAGCGCATAAACAAGAAAAATATAAGCTGTTAACACATAAGACAAAGTTGCAGTTTTGTGTATAAGTATATATATGAGAAATATAGTTTACGCATATGTCCCCAAAACGTGGGAAACAACTAAAAAGAGGGGAATGTGGTACTCACCTCGATAGACGATCAAATGTGAAATAGAATACTAAGAATGCGGAAATCACGTGTTGACGATAAAGCCTAAAATGAACAAAGAGAATACGAATATGTTTAAGTTAAAGAACTAGATCGATTTATGAAAGCGCAATAACTATAATTATTATTACGTTAATATCTTACCCTTTTTAATCATAACTAATAAAATATATGAAGATGTTATATGAAAATTATTAGTCTGTTAAGTTATATATCAGGTAATACTATAATACTTTATTATATAAAATACTATATAAATAAAACATATCTTTTAAAAGATATTATTAGTTTATTAAAAAACATATAAAAAGTTTTTTTTTTTGTATATATATATATATTAAATAATTAATATTAGTTTACGTATATATACATATATGTTTACATATACATACATAAATTGACGAAAAGTGCGAGAAACACAAATATTATGGTCGTTTTTAATAAAATAATTTATTTAATATTTATTATTACTATTATATTTAATAAAAATGCTTTTAAAAAGAAAATAACAAAAATTAACTATAAAAATGGGGTGGCAGGGGTCGAACCTGCGACCTGCCCCCTATTAGTAAGTGATTTAACCAAGTAGGCTACCAGCAACTTGCAGTTACCATAAGAACTGTTTAAATATATACATAAACTATATACAAATGTTGATGGAGAGCTCATGTTTGATAATCCATGAATTTTTTATACTCAATTGGACTTAATTTGTTATAACACTTTGAACTCATCTGAGACTTTTCGTTTACTGATTAAAACATGGTAAAAAATCAAAATTAATGGGTTGCAATTGTTAATCAACATCTATTGGATCTTTTTAGGTCATTTGATTGTTAAAATGGTTTGATTTTGAACATTGGATTTTTTCCAATGTATAACACATATACGCCGGATAAGTCTTAACTGACTTATATGGAGTATTATGTTAATACACATACGCCTAATATGTAATTTGACTTATACGGGGTGTTTGGTGTTTCTGAATTATATGTCGAATAAGGCTTCATTGACTTATGTGTCATATATCATTAAGTATACGTTGATCTTGATTTATCCGTGTGAAAATTCAAATCCGTTTGAAAAATCATATCCGTTTGAAAAATCATATCCGTTCATATTTCTTATCCGTTGATAATAAATTTTTTGACTTATACTGGTTCAAACACGTATACGTTGTATATGCATATAAGTTTATAAACATTTTACGGGTTCAAAACTTACATGTTTATACATATCTCTGGGTAAAACATTTGAATACATATTCGTGTATATGTTGATGTTTGATTATAATTGTTTTATCTTGATTTTTGATGCACATTGCCAGAGTTGTGAAAGATATGGACCCTATGTATAATATTTGTGCATATTTGGATGAGTCGGATAATAAACTCAGACATTTCAAGCCGATCATTCCATTTCTGACTCAATCCAGGATTCTGATAGATATTACAGTGAGGCGTGATCATTACAGAAATGTTATCTCTGAGATTTGGAACAATACTAAAGACTGCGGAGACGAGATCAAATCTAGAGTGCAATGAAAAGAGATTGTAGTTTCTGAGAAAGCTCTTAGTACAATGTTAGAGTTTGGTGATTCGGAGACTGATCCTGTTACTCTAGATGAAAGGATGGTAAAAGGATGTTTGCTAAGGATGGGTTATCAGAATGATATTAATAGGGGACCATACTTGAATATTTGGTTGCCGAGGCCTTATAATTTTCTAGTAGATGTGGTTGTTCAGTGTTTGGAAAATCGCAAGGGAGGTTATGAAGAACATTTGGACTATCAGATGTGTATAATTGTAACACCCCGTAACCGCAGCGGAAACGTAAACGGGATGCAACAGACACCTCTGATATCAACCACATTGCTTATAAAGAAAACTGAATACATTAATATACTTCAAAATTACATTATCTCGTATTTCATTACCGTCTAGGTGATACACACATCATACAATACGATACATAATTCTATTTATTATAATATATCCTAACATTCCGCACGCAAATCTTACACACATCAAGCACTTAGCACGTAAGCAATCACTTCATCTTAGTTGTACCTGAAAAGCATGTGAGAAAACGGGTCAACTACGAATAGTTGGTGAGTTTCACAATTCGAGTAAACCATGATAAATCATTATCATAAAATAATATTATTATCGATGTAATTATGCTGAGCCCACAAGTGAAACCTCTGACTATCACACACAACCCCCGTGGCATATCCCCCGCCCACGGACCCGTGGCATATCCCCCGCCCACGGAACTGCCCCAAACCGCTATGTCTAACATTACATAGCAAAATATATATAACACCCAAAATAGACATGTGCAACTGGCTGGGAAACATCAGCAAATCCATGCCGGACCAGTTGGGTTTGTCAGACCAATAGTACTATCCACACTCTACCGGCTTTCAGTTAATCACTCGTGTTCTGGGGCCTTAGAATGTTAGCAACTCAGACAATTACCATCTTTGTACATTTCCGTACGATTCCCGTACAATAAAATATATATAAATCCAAGCAAATCCGTGCGTTCAGTATGTACTTAAACATCTCAGTAAAAACATGCTTTCGCCCCGAGAAAATATTCGAAAATAGTTCAGAAAAAGGGGCTCGTGAAACTCACCTTAGCACATGCAAGCAGGTAACAACAATCATTATCAGTTAACACGTCCAATCTGTAATATGATCCCTACGATCGTTACTATACACTCATTATTAATATAACTTTAACCAAGTTAACCGGTACATCTGGGGACACTGTTAACCCAGCACTGTACCCGTTCTGGGGGCAAGGTTAACCCAGAAACACTTCTCCGGACTCAGATTGTGATGTCGTTTAGAGTTCAACAGTCAAATTTTCTAATAGCTTGTTTTCCCCGTTTTGCGTGCCTAGCACGGTTACCTGTTTTTATGTTTCAAAAATGAGTTTGGTCACACACGACCCGAAAATAGTGGTTGACTGATAATTTAGTTTAAGTTGTGAAATTTGAGCTCGGTTTAAACGCCCCGATTGGCCGCGGGACCCGTTTCCGTCTTTGGCGTACCGGAAACTGTTAAATCGGTTAAAAATACCCAAATCATCCGAATTACTTTCGGATGATTCATTTTTACTTGTTTAATTCTATTATATGAAAATAGTTCATTTTTAGGGTTTTTATACACCAGTCAGTTCGTTTAGACGAACTTTACCGGTTTATGCGTTTTAGACTTTAAAAGTTTGTTTTTATCATCTTTTTAGCACAAATAATTATCCGTTTAGTCTCGGATCTTGAAATTTTGAAAAAATCACTTTTTGGCAGTGGGGAATTTTATAAAAATATTTCCAGAATTAATTTTTATACTTAAAATTTATTTATCTATTTTTAAACACCATTTAAACACTAAATATGTCGTAAATACCAAACGACCTTAGAAAAATCCCAAATTTTTCCTGGATGTCCCCTGCCATCCACATAGTCCCCTGTAGTTTTTCCAGAACCAAAATCTTCTTTTACATGCCATTTTCACTAAAACCGTGCTAGAAAACCCTAGAACTCTTTTAACCAAAAAGTCTACTTAGACTTCTCCAACTGACCTCAAATTTTGTGTGTGACTTATACATGATACAACAAGCTTATCTGCAATTTTCCAGAATTTTTCATGATATTTAACTATTTTTCACCATTTTTGGCCAAAACCGAGCATTAAATTCACCAAATATTCATCCTTTGTCCAAAATTTACCAAAACTTCACAGAACTCTTATTTTCATATGTAGAACATCCCTGTAAAATTTCATGACCTAACTCTAAACCATCAACAATCTGTCCCAAAACACATACACCGAACATAAACCGAATATACCTTTCGTTTTCCGCCACTACAAGCTACAAACTCGTTTTTCCGCCTTATCTACCACTAAACACAGAGCCTACAAAAAACATACCACAATACCAAGCAAGTTACACTCACGATCAAGCCATTTCTTTCATGGTTTCGGTTATGATTCCAAAAACAAAGATTTAACCGTAAAAATTCGTTTTTGATTCGTTTAACTCCTTTCTTGGACCAAGATCCCTTGTATAACCCGTATACATCACTTGATCATGCAAGAATCGGTTTTCATCTTTGAAACCTCATTTTCTTGCAAACAAACTCAAGAAACGAAGATGAACACGTGATTAACTCAATTCTTTACCTTGTTTTCTTGCTACAAACTCTCGGTTTTGGATCATGATCTTGAGAGGATTGAAGGATGTTGAAGATTTGTTTTAGAAAAAAGAATGAAGGACTTGGGGATATCCCCTATAGTCCGATCGGCATACGGAGGGGTGGGGTGGGACCCACTTCTCTATTCTTAGCCACACAATTGGATTCCCGTAATCCGGATAATGTTTTGGATAATCTGGTTCAGTTCGTTTTTCGGTTAAATGTTTAATTCGGCTTAAAACGAGGCTAAAACGGTCGTTTTTCGGCTTAAAAATGAAATTTATTTAAAACCGATTTAAAAACTTTAAAAACTTAAACCATGACATTTATTAACTTGAAACATCATGTTATTAATAATTGTGCATCTTTTTCGGCTTGATCGATCATCTCTTGCTCGGTTTGGTATTGAAGGTTTCGTTTAATGTACCGACGTACCATTAAATCGAAACTCTTTTTCTGTGCCGTACTTTACCTATCCCGAAGCATTAATGCTTCGTAGAATCACTAAATATTATAGATATCGTCTATAATTGAACCCTCGATTCGTTCGGGTGACAATAACTATCGATCGATTAATCGCATATTCAATACGATGAATTATATATTCACGTACAATCAATACAGTGAACCATGTATTCTCGTATAATTACTATGGTAATTCATGCACCCGACATTAAATTTGACGTAATTATTGTCTACCGGTTAGGGTATACCGGGTTTCGTCGGAATCGTTACATTCTCCCCCCGTTAAGAAATTTCATCCTCGAAATTTTACACGTCCACTATCCCCTTCCGAGAGAAAGGTGGGGATTTTTCCTTCAGAATTCACCCTCGCGTTACCAGGTATAATCTGGTCCTCGCTGTGAATTCCACTTAATCTTAATCAATAAAGCTTGGTATGTCCAAACTGTTTAGTTTTCCCGTCTACTATCTCTACTGAATTATTTATGATATCAGGCATGTCTTCTATGAGTACTTCCATTACGAGTACTTTCGTTGCCTCATCGCTTAGGTACTTTTCAATCCGTATACATGGCAAAACATCATGTATAGTACTTAGCCCCTGGAGTATTTTAATCGATAAACTAAATGACCCATCATGGAGATAGTCTCATGAGGTCCAATATATTAAGGAGCTATTTTCGGTTTTGCCAAACCTCATATCACCTCTCGAAGGTGATGCCTTAAAAATACCTTGTCACCTCTTTCCAGCGACAATGGTTTCCTTTGAATGTTGGCATAAATCCTTAGCCAATCTCGCGCTGCTTTCAACATATCTTAATTATTATAAATCCTATTGGTTGTTTCTCGAATCAATTCAAATCTTGTGGCTTGAGTGACGCCCATTTTCAATTTAACAAATTGGTAATAACTACTTCACCCATAGAAAGCTTCAAGCTCTCGATGCTTCCTTCCCCTCCTTCCAATATTGGAAGTAGGATGACTATTTCGATCTGAGATAATTGAAAATGGTACTCCACGACGAGATACCATTTCACCATCATGAATTTGGGCGAGAATTCATTGTGGTAATCGACATGGATTCGGTTGAAATGCGAGGATTGGTTAATCGATCCGCGATTACCCAATTTACATCATGCCTTTGATATACCTTTGGAATTTGCGTCCCGAAATCCATTGTAATCTATTCCCACTATCATTGGCGAATTTTCTGTCGTTGTGGCGTTCCCAAGGGTTTTCGGTATGCAGCCTTATCTCTTGCATAACTTAAATATTCACCAACATACGTAACCATATCCTTCTCCAAACTCGGCCATTAATAAAATCCTTTTAGATATTCGTATCATCAATAGTCTAATCCGATCCCGGATGTATGGAATATTTCGATCTATGCGCTTCGTCCATGATTAATTCACGAAGGTCATGGAGGGTCGGGATCCAAACCCAATTTTCGAAGTAGAGAATTTCGTCCACGCGTTGTTCGAAATTCTTCTCATTGCCGTAAAGTTCCTCCTTTTCCAATTGTTCCTCTTTCAACGCCTCACTTTGAGCGACTCGAATCAGGTCCAAAAGGTTCGACTGGGCTATCATCCCCAGCACTCGCACTCGCAATGGCTTAACCCGATCTTTCCTACTCAAGGCATCGGCTACGACGTTAGCCTTGCCGGGGTGATAACGGATGTCACAGTCATAATCGCTTAACAACTCGACCCATCTTCGTTGCCTCATATTCAGTTCTTTCTGATCGAATATGTGCTGCAAACTTTTATGATTGTTGAAGATGGTGCACTTCGTACCGTAGAGATAATGTCTCCAGATTTTAAGTGCGAAGATAACCGCTCCCAGTTCTAAGTCGTGAGTAGTGTAATTTTTCTCGTGTACTTTTAACTGTCGGGAAGCATAGGCTATAACCTTATTATACTGCGTCAACACGCATCCTAACCCTTTACGCGATGCGTCACAACACGCGACAAAACAATCGTCTCCATCGGGGAGACTTAAAATCGGCGCTTGGCACAATTTTAATGGTTTCTATCTTATTTGGATCTTTGTGAAATCCTTGTTGCTTTACAACATGACCAAGGGATTATGCCTTCTTTATTCAAAATCACATTTCGAAAACTTCGCGTATAGCTCCTCTTGCTTTAACACTTCCACAATTTTCTTAACCGTCGTTCGTGCTCTTCTTTACGTTGCAAATATATCAAAATATCATCAATGAATGCTATGACAAATTTGTCAAAATAAAGTTTATAGACTCGGTTCATGAGGTCCATGAACACTGCCGGCGCATTTTTTAGCCCGAGAGGCATAACTAAGAATTCATAATGGCCGTAACGAGTCCGAAACGCTGTTGTTGCAACGTCCTCCTCTTGGATTTTTCATTTGGTGATAACTATATCTAAGATCAATTTTCTAACATAAATCGCCCCTTGCAGTTGGTTAAACAGATCATTCACTTCGAGGAAGTGAATACCTATTCTTGATCGTCACTTTATTCAATTCTCCCTAATCAATACATATCCTAACACTTCCGTCCTTCATTTTGCAAATAACACTGGTGCACCCCATGGTGACTAACTAGGTCGTATAAAACCTTTATCCAATAATTCTTGCATTTCAGTTGGTGCAAGTCGGTAAGATGCTTTAGCAACAGGGCCAGCTTGAGGTATTAAACCGACTCTGACTTCGAC
Organism: Bidens hawaiensis; assembly: GCF_021521415.1. Taxonomy (NCBI): domain Eukaryota; kingdom Viridiplantae; phylum Streptophyta; class Magnoliopsida; order Asterales; family Asteraceae; genus Bidens; species Bidens hawaiensis. The sequence goes on along the minus strand of NW_027491049.1, from coordinate 80,056 downwards.
CTGTCGGGTTGGCGGTAATCCAGGAAGTTCTTCGGGGAAAACTTGTGGAAATTTGCGTACCATCGGGATATCTTCTATATGTTTTCTTTTAAATACTTTGGCAATCGCGTTTGCTAAATACACCACGTCTTCTTGACGTAAATATTATAACATCTCAAGATGAGATTAGAGTGGTAACATAATACCGTACACATTTCTCTGTATCTAATCGCTTCATCGTCCGAAGGAGAGCTTCTAATCATCTTCTTTTCATATTTGATTTCAGCTTCATGTTGAGTTAACCAATCCATGTTAACTATTACGTCAAAACTTCTTAACTTTACTGGTCGTAGGTTAATAAGGATAGGTTAATCATTCAGAATAATAGGACAATTCCGAACAATTTAGTTAACCATTAGGGGTTTACCGTTAGCGATTCTACAGTATAGGGTTCTATAGTTTCACTAATCGGTATCTTTCCAAATGATAGGAGGTTAACAGGAACTAATTCTATCGACGACCGTAAAAATATCGCTGAAGCCCATTGATTTAAAATTACAACGTACTTAATACCACCTTTGGATCATGACGTGCTTTATTCGAACTACTCACAAAAGCACGGCTCCTTGCTTGATCCGAGGTTGATGCTTGTCTTGAGGTTCGTCTTCCAACGACACCTTGGTTCAACTTTGGGCAATTTCTCTTGAAACGTTCTGTACTGCCACATTCATAGCAAGTACAACTGTTTGGCATAATTTGGTTTCTTTGGATGGATTGTTATTGAAGTTGTTGGGTTCGGAGTGGTTGTACACGAATGGGTTGGGGTTATCGGTTCACATGGCTTCAATTGGTTCTGCAATTAGGGCATTACGTCCATCTTTACCACACCTGTGGCCTACTACCACTCGACATTCTTCTTCCTGCCGATGACCATATTTTCCACATTTAGGGAAGGACCCTTCATGCGGTTCATGTTTTCACACCAGAACTAGTCTTGGTATAATTCTGGGTTGTAGGACATACCTACTTATTCAAAAGTCTATCTTGCACTATACCTTTATCATTTCTCTTTTTTAATACTCGACGTCTCACCTAACGTCCTTACAGTCCGCTTCCCGTAGAGTCAAATATATCAATGTTGGCTTGTGACACAACCCTTCCAAAGGTTGTATATTTTACAGGATTGACTATACTCCTTATCGATGGAGTTAGTCCCCAATATTGCGCTCACTTCGCTTAGTTTCATGAGTAATTAGCCATGTTACCAGACATGACAATTCCTTCAAACGATTAGCGTTTTCTAAGTGATCAGCACACAACATTTCTATCTTTCATAGCTCAGTTCCCAATCTCTGAACTTAATTACTCGAATAAAAGTGCTCTAGCACAAGAATTTTAAATTCTGACCATATCATCTGAGTAAGAATTTCCTAACTATACTTTTGTACCATCGTGTTCCATCACGATACAACATAATCTACCAACATATCTGTAGCATATTTCACTACACAATGTTCTAGACTCTTACCAATATCCTTAACCATTTCGATCTTTTCTATCCACTCGCTAATCTATTCCTCCCTTTACCATCAGTAAACTATTAATAATTTCCTTAACACAACCAACAAAATATCCTTCATACCGGATCTAATTTATTACGACTACCATTCATGTTTAGTTTATAACTAATACTTGTAGTCATAATAGTATTCGGTGGGACATTATCACTCTTAGTAATACCACTAAGAATTGAAATATTCATATTCATGTGATCGCTCGATCTATAATTCTGCGATCACATTTGCATCAACACTAACAGTGATCTGTGATACGAGATCCGGTATCATCATCTGCTATCTTTGAGCAATCAACTGACTCATATCAATCTCCATCGTTGGAGTTATTCTTTTTATGTCATTCTGCTGTACTCATCCCGTACGCAGTAATCAATACTAATCTCACCGTATAACTCGTTACCAGCTCAATCATATCAACAGGTACACATACACACCAAATATTATCATACATATTACACATACCAGTATCTAGTATATATATATGTCTCACAATATAATAACATACGGACTTAACCTGACGTCGTTTAACGTTTTAATATGTTTCATAACCCTTGTCACCAACTGACATATAGATCTTTCTTAACAAAGATTAATGTTTAATATGCTTGATTTCAATATCCTTCTGCATGTCAGCATAACCGATACATGCTCACCGTGAGCACCAAACGATTACGTACCACGGAGTTATAATATCCGTGTTTATTCGTATATCCGGCATACACAGTATACCACCTACGAACGAATAACCAACTATGCTATAATGATTCCAACACCTCTTTGTGTATGGGTAATCATTCTATTCGAGTATACATGGGTATAGGCATCTAACGGATGTAAGGTTAACATAGGGAGTTGCAAGATTCAAGGTGATCGCGCACATGGGTTACCTTCAAATATTATCAATTACTATTATGGGAAATTCTATCACTTGCTCAGTCAATGTCCTCAGGCGTTCTAGGTTCGCTAAAATCGGTAATTCTCGATCTGGAGATGGTATGTCTCATATGTTTGGGAGTGAGAAATACATATATATATTTCTATATATTATTTTTATTTGCTGATTTATTATCAAATTTATTATTATTATTATTTTATTTTATTTATTTATTTATTTACCTTAATGGAATAAAAACGGTTTCAGGTACGGGTCCGTCCGTACGTGAGGGTCGACGGTTCGGGTGAACATAGGGGGTTATTAGGATATACGGTACCGGTGTTGTAGGGTAAGGGATTTATCAATTTTGGTTGGGAGTGACGGTTACTAGATATTTCTGGTTAATGTCAAACGGGAGATCTAACTTGGTACTATCATAACTATGGCCCGATAAGTCAGGCTCATTATCAACCGATGCTCTAGAAATTTCAGCATCCTCGGTACTTTTATTATTTCATCCCCCGGTCCCTTATCCGGGTCCCATTTCTCAATACATGTACCCACAAGATATGTACATATATATATATATATACACATTAGCACGCATAAATAATATTATATACTTTACACATATGTTGCCATTTTTACCTATTAACGTACCCCGTGACTTCCCCTGAACTCCCTCGTGCGGACAAGTCTGTTATTATGTTCCGGACCATAATAACTCACTTGTCCATCCAAGTTCATCCAGATCTCGTCACTATAAATTATTAGTTGATATTCAGATCCTATAATACTTGAGCTACTGGTTATATTTTAGGTATCTTTTAAAGACATCCTAATTCTTTATAACCAATGGCTCTGATACCAACTTCTGTAACACCCCGTAACCGCAGCGGAAACGTAAACGGGATGCAACAAACACCTCTGATATCAACCACATTGCTTATAAAGAAAACTGAATACATTAATATACTTCAAAATTACATTATCTCGTATTTCATTACCGTCTAGGTGATACACACATCATACAATACGATACATAATTCTATTTATTATAATATATCCTAACATTCCGCACGCAAATCTTACACACATCAAGCACTTAGCACGTAAGCAATCACTTCATCTTAGTTGTACCTGAAAAGCATGTGAGAAAACGGGTCAACTACGAATAGTTGGTGAGTTTCACAATTCGAGTAAACCATGATAAATCATTATCATAAAATAATATTATTATCGATGTAATTATGCTGAGCCCACAAGTGAAACCTCTGACTATCACACACAACCCCCGTGGCATATCCCCCGCCCACGGACCCGTGGCATATCCCCCGCCCACGGAACTGCCCCAAACCGCTATGTCTAACATTACATAGCAAAATATATATAACACCCAAAATAGACATGTGCAACTGGCTGGGAAACATCAGCAAATCCATGCCGGACCAGTTGGGTTTGTCAGACCAATAGTACTATCCACACTCTACCGGCTTTCAGTTAATCACTCGTGTTCCGGGGCCTTAGAATGTTAGCAACTCAGACAATTACCATCTTAGTACATTTCCGTACGATTCCCGTACAATAAAATATATATAAATCCACGCAAATCCATGCGTTCAGTATGTACTTAAACATTTCAGTAAAAACATGTTTCCGCCCCGAGAAAATATTCGAAAACAGTTCAGAAAAAGGGGCTCGTGAAACTCACCTTAGCACATGCAAGCAGGTAACAACAATCATTATCAGTTAACACGTCCAATCTGTAATATGATCCCTACGATCGTTACTATACACTCATTATTAATATAACTTTAACCAAGTTAACCGGTACATCTGGGGACACTGTTAACCCAACACTGTACCCGTTCTGGGGGCAAGGTTAACCCAGAAACACTTCTCCGGACTCAGATTGTGATGTCGTTTAGAGTTCAACAGTCAAATTTTCTAATAGCTTGTTTTCCCCGTTTTGCGTGCCTAGCACGGTTACCCGTTTTTATGTTTCAAAAATGAGTTTGGTCACACACGACCCGAAAATAGTGGTTGACTGATAATTTAGTTTAAGTTGTGAAATTTGAGCTCGGTTTAGACGCCCCGATTGGCCGCGGGACCCGTTTCCGTCTTTGGCGTACCGGAAACTGTTAAATCGGTTAAAAATACCCAAATCATCCGAATTACTTTCGGATGATTCATTTTTACTTGTTTAATTCTATTATATGAAAATAGTTCATTTTTAGGGTTTTTATACACCAGTCAGTTCGTTTAGACGAAATTTACCGGTTTATGCGATTTAGACTTTAAAAGTTTGTTTTTATCATCTTTTTAGCACAAATAATTATCCGTTTAGTCTCGGATCTTGAAATTTTGAACAAATCACTTTTTGACAGTGGGGAATTTTATAAAAATATTTCCAGAATTAATTTTTATATTTAAAATTTATTTATCTATTTTTAAACACCATTTAAACACTAAATATGTCGTAAATACCAAACGACCTTAGAAAAATCCCAAATTTTTCCTGGATGTCCCCTACCTTCCACATAGTCCCCTGTAATTTTTCCAGAACCAAAATCTTCTTTTACATGCCATTTTCACTAAAACCGAGCTAGAAAACCCTAGAACTCGTTTAACTGAAAAGTCTACTTAGTCTTCTCCAACTGACCTCAAATTTTGTGTGTGACTTATACATGATATAAAAAGCTTATCTGAAATTTTCCAGAATTGTTCATCATAATTAACTATTTTTCACCATTTTTGGCCAAAACCAAGCATTAAATTCACCAAATATTCATCCTTTGTCCAAAAATTACCAAATATTCACAGAACTCTTATTTTTACGTGTAGAACATCCCTGTAAAATTTCATGACCTAACTCTAAACCATCAACAATCTGTCCCAAAACACATACACCGAACATAAACCGAATATACCTTTCGTTTTCCGCCACTACAAGCTACAAACTCGTCTTTCCGCCTTATCTACCACTAAACACAGAGCCTACAAACAACATACCACAATACCAAGCAAGTTACACTCACGATCAAGCCATTTCTTTCATGGTTTCGGTTATTATTCCAAAAACAAAGATTTAACCGTAAAAATTCGTTTTTGATTCGTTTAACTCCTTTCTTGGACCAAGATCCCTTGTATAACCCGTATACATCACTTGATCATGCAAGAATCGGTTTTCTTCTTTGAAACCTCATTTTCTTGCAAACAAACTCAAGAAACGAAGATGAACACGTGATTAACTCGATTCTTTACCTTGTTTTCTTGCTACAAACTCTCGGTTTTGGATCATGATCTTGAGAGGATTGAAGGATATTGAAGATTTGTTTTAGAAAAAAGAATGAAGGACTTGGGGATATCCCCTATAGTCCGATCGGCATATGGAGGGGTGGGGTGGGACCCACTTCTCTATTCTTAGCCACACAATTGGATTCCCGTAATCCGGATAATGTTTTGGATAATCTGGTTCTGTTCGTTTTTCGGTTAAATGTTTAATTCGGCTTAAAACGAGGCTAAAACGGTCGTTTTTCGGCTTAAAAATGAAATTTATTTAAAACCGATTTAAAAAGTTTAAAAACTTAAACCATGACATTTATTAACTTGAAACATCATGTTATTAATAATTGTGCATCTTTTTCGGCTTGATCGATCATCTCTTGCTCGGTTTGGTATTGAAGGTTTCGTTTAATGTACCGACGTACCATTAAATCGAAACTCTTTTTCTGTTCCGTACTTTACTTATCCCGAAGCATTAATGCTTCGTAAAATCACTAAATATTATAGATATCGTCTATAATTGAACCCTCGATTCGTTCGGGTGACAATAACTATCGATCGATTAATCGCATATTCAATACGATGAATTATATATTCACGTACAATCAATACAGTGAACCATGTATTCTCGTATAATTACTATGGTAATTAATGCACCCGACATTAAATATGACGTAATTATTGTCTACCGGTTAGGGTATACCGGGTTTCGTCGGAATCGTTACAATAATTGCTTCTTTGTGCTTGAATTTAAAGTACTATTTCTCGAGGATGATTTTCGAGAACATGAAGCATTATTTCTACAGTTGATCATTGGAGACCAATTTCTTGATGTTAGAAAGATTGGGATAAGCTAAACTTGTCATATTTGGGTGGGAACAACTGTGACATTCATGACAAAACGAGGTACACTATATTCATTACGTAACAAGTAAACGATAAATCGGTTAATTCGTAGTGCTTAAACGAGTAACCGACTGATACTAATTATGACCCGTATACATACTGAGGGGTCATATACGAGTTATATATATATATTATAGAGGCTAACATATTGATATTTAGGCCTTAGTACGTTTAAAACTCTTTAAACGAAAAAGGTTTCATTTATCGATACGCTATAAGCTTAAACGCAATCGTTAATATCAAAACAAGCATTGTAGCATCCGTTAAGCCGAAAAAGATTTATAAAACACTTATATGAAATGTTTTAAGCGATCCGTGAAAATATTTTCGATTTTTACAGACATATAGTATGTTTTTATAATTTTACACAAAACTAGCCGAAAAACACTCGTTTTCGCGCTGTTTGACGCACCCGATAAATTTTTCGTGTCAAAAACTGAACCCGAACTAAATTTGGACTGGGCTTTTCGTGTTTGGGCCTTTAGAATCAGATTAATGGGTCAAATTGGGCCCAAAGTGGCCCAATCTTCCTTGCGGCCGCCAATTTTGAAAAAGCCCCCCATGCTTATATTTTTTTTATATAAATGAGATAGGAGATATTTTGCAACAGAAAAATCTGGATTATTCCTTCTTCAGCACAGAACTTCAAAGAAACCCTAGGTATGATTTCATAAAAACTCGATTTTGATTCGTTTATACTCGTTTAATAGCATAAAAACATGTCTTGGCTAGTAAAAATCAAAGTTAACGGTGTAAAACTCTCAAAAATCATCCAAAAATATAATTTGATGTTAATAAAAGTTTCAAACCAGGAACATATACTTTTTTGGTCAAAAACGCGGATTAGAACATGAATGCAACGTTTTTACGGTTAGAAAGTTCGGTTTGAACCCAAAACCGAAACCCTAATTATCAAGGCTGTTACATGGATGATTTATGCTTGGTTTGATGTTATATGATATGTAGATATACTGAGTTTGCAACCCGAGACCCGGAGAATCGTTTAAGCTAGCAAAATTCATCGAAAACCGACAAGGTAAACCCGTAACACTCGTTTAGGGGCTGTTTAGTATTAGGTTGTGACGTGCTTGTTGTTAGCTTGTGAAAACTTGCAGGGACATTAGGGATCATATAAATGGGTCCCTGTCAAATTTGGTAATTTTTCGATAAACAGAGAATATTTGGTAAATTTATTTCCGTTTATGAGCGTTTATTTGGGAAAAATAGCTAAACATGTTGAAAAATTCTGAAACTTGGTTTTGGAGTTTAATATGGGATGGTAAGATCACTGGTAAAGTTTGGGAATCATTGGAAATGCCTAAGTATAGTTTTTGCAATCATGGTTAAACCGAATTTTAACAGCCGAAAAACGCACAAAAAGGCATTTTGTCAAAAGAGTTAGGTTCTGGAAATTTTGCAGGGGCTATGTAATAACATTGAGGCCATTGGTAAAAATGATCGGATTTTTCGGAGGTCGTTTGATATAAACGGGCCATTTATTACACGATTATAACCTATTAAATGAATTTTTATAAATAAATAATTAATCATAAAATTTCTGGAAATATTTTTATAAAATTCTCCATGTCTTAATGTATTTTTACAAAAATTTACATAATTTATATATAAGTACATATTTAGTTATGATTAATCAAAGATTTAAATTATAATTGTTTTAACGAAACCGGCAGTTTTGTGTTTAACGGACTGACTGGTATGTCAAAATGTCAAAAGTGGTCAAATATCATATTTTTGAATGATATTGATAAAAACGAACTTGTTACGAAAATTCTGGATAAATCGGGTGGATTGGGCGCGTTTTGTATAATTAAACCCGTGTGAAAACGGAAACGAACCCTGTGATCAAACCAGACACCGAAACCTTAAAATTCTTTCATAAATCGAATCATTTTATCAATCAATATATTTACTTAAATTTGTGTGATCTTACCTAATCCCGAAACGTATAAACGATCAACTGAGCTAGGCTCGGAAAACGGTGAAACTGGGCCAAATCCAGTTTTAAACATTTCATAGTATGCAACGTCACAATCTAAGACTATGGTCATGTTCTGGGCCTAACAGCTATACCCAGATTATCTATACAGCCCGACTTAGCTTGAACACTGTACTAGTATTAACGATACAATACCGTTTATAGGAATCAGGCTATAAACGAGGCATCTGACTTATTGATACGTAATTTCTGTGCGAACTACGATAAGGTGAGTTTCATGACCCCACTTTTTAAACTATTTTACGAACTTTTGGGGTGGAAAGCATGTTTATACACGTTATCTATCTGAAAACGATTCGGGACATAAAATATCTGAACAATTTTATATGAAAAGTCCCTACAAACATGATGATTGACTACGTGCTGATGAAAGATGATTCTTATCGTTGATTGATATATTAAGTGGAGATAATACGAATTTGCAAAACATAATGAAATTACACGTGACAGCAGGTTTATACAAACATGTTATGTAATGTTAAACATAGCTAATTTTAGAGACAATGTGGTCTGTAATGGCCATGGGGATAACGTGGTCTGTGATGATTATGGGGCTATTGTGGGCGGAAGGGGGGCCACAATAGTAATAAACTAAAGTTGAGTATGGCCTATGAGCCAAGTATAAACTAAAGTTGAGTATGGCCTATGAGCCAAGTTCTGCTGCAACTTATAAACTAAAGTTGAGTATGGCCTATGAGCCAAGTTCTGCTGCAACTTATAAACTAAAGTTGAGTATGGCCTATGAGCCAAGTTCTGCTGCAACTTATTAAACGAACTAACTTGATTATGACATGAATGTTAAGAAAATAATGTGATTATGCGTAATGAGGGCGGATGGGGAGCCACAGTATTTGGTGATACGTGATAAATACTATATGTGTATATGTGTCTATATACATGCTACGTGATTAGCCGTAGGAAATACTATGTGTAGAATATATTAATTAATTGCGTGTACACTATATAATGTTTGAGTTTACGTGGAATCATCGTGGGTGGAAGGGGGGACCACAGTGGTTGATGTTAACACGGAACCGTTGTGGGCGGAAGGGGGGCCACAGTGGTTGGTTAAACACGAAAATTGGAAACAGGTAGTACGAACAAACAATCACGATTTTACTGAAATTTCGAATTTATATTATAAACTTACCTGTGTGCATATGCACACACAAGGATATGGCTGTATATGTTTATACAAACGTAAATACATATTTTTACATACGCGCGTACATACAAACTATGACTGTGTGATACGCAGAACTGATTTCGTTAAACTTATGAAACTCACCAACTATTCGTAGTTGACCTATTTTAACATGCTTTTCAGGTAATCAGATATGAGAAGTAATTCTCTGTGCGTTACGTCTCTGATTGTTGATTGATGTCATGGGCATTTGAGTTAGAAGTAAAGTAATTGAAGAACCGGTTTGATTGTATCACCTAGTTTGTAAAAGATGTTAGAACGAAATAATATATTGTAAATTAGTTAGTAATGTTTCTTCATGAACAATGTATTTGATACCAGTTGTATCTGTTGCATTTCCGTTTTACGCTTCCGCAATTCGCTTAACGGGGTGTGACAACAACTGTACTAAGTTTGCTTCATACGAAAACAGGAAGGGGAATGAAATTCCAAAGTTTTGTGGTCTATTTGGGCGTTTGAAATACAAGAATTATGTTGCACATGAGGAAAACAATTAGAGACAAGATAACAGTGACTCGGACTAGGAGAATGAAAATAAGAAGATGGTTGATTTCAAGCTGATGGGTGGTAGTCGATGGTTTATTAAGACTGTAGAAGAACTTGATGAAAGTCTGATAAACCAAAGAGAAAAAAGGAGAAATGTGAAAGAAGAGGTTGTCACTCCTGAAACTGCATCTATGAGCAACCAGTATTCCCTACAACATCTAATCAAGATGTTGAGAATACTAAATATGATTCTGAGGGAAAAAGGAACTATTTGCTTATCCTCGTGCCATGTTTGAATTGAGAAATCAAAAGAAAGAAAGAAGATTGTTGATGAGAATAATAAATCGTATGTTCCTGAACAAGTCAATCCAAAGAAGAAGAAAAGTTCAAGGGGAAAGAAACACATGGCTAAACTTTCATTACATTTGGTGGATGAACCAGATGTTAAGGGGGGGAATATTGTAGAACCCGAAGTGGTTGCTGGAAAATTTATTCCTGAGTTGATGTTGAGGAACCAGTGGTTGATTTAGGGAGAGACGATAATATTTTGGAGACTCCTGAAGTTCAAGCTACTCAGTCATCACAAAAGAAGAAAACTTCGAAGGTTACCCCAAAAGCTACTCCAAAGTTTACCTCATAGAGTCAATCTTTTGGTAGTATTCCTGATGATCCAGCTGTATTTTTAGATGATCCATCGAAAAGAGAATTTGATATGTTAAAGAATAAAGTGGATGATCAAGATATTCATATTGAAAGTCTTACAAAAGAATATACGAGGTTGAGAAGTGAAAATGTGGAGATTAAAAAGAAGTTGGAGGAAAGCGAGAACAAGAGGTCCTTACAAGCTTATCTGTTGAACCAACACATGAAATAATTTGTAATTATTGAAGAAATGTTGGGTATTAGACTTGCTTCTGAAGCTGAAAGTGTTGATGATAAAGTGTATGAAAGAGTTTATGGTGAGGATGTTGGTATGGTCAAGAAAAAACTAATATTAAGGGTAAAGGAAAGGTTGTTGAAAAACCGATTGATTTATCTGAATATACCTTAAATTCCTATTGTCCAAAATGTTGGATCTTCATCTGCAATTGTGCTTGCTATACCTGAACCTGTTATGATAGGATCGGTGTTGGATTTAGTAGTGTACGAAACCAAGGTGGATGAGCCTTTGATTGTTGAACCATTGCTTGTTGTGCCTTTGGTTGTTGAACCTTTGGTGAATGAACCCTTGGCTATTTAGGATGATGAAGATAAGGAGGACGAATAAAAGAAAATTGATTTTGGAGATTCTCCTGATATTGGTGGTGATTATGATGATTTATATGACTATGATGATACTAATGCTGGTGCTGGAACTGGTGTGTTAGTGAGTTCTGGAGGTAATAAAGATTAGGCTGATGTGATTACTGAAAGTCATACATCTGAGGATTAACCACAACAACAAATTTTTGGTGATATAAATCTAGAGGATGGGGAAGTTTACCATGTTCGTCCAGTATCATCTAAACCTCCTGCTTTGTTTCAAGATAAAGGAGTGGTATATGAAGTTGAAGAAGGGGAGATATTGATGGATCGAGCTAATTAGCTAGATTACTAAATGTCACTGAGAAGAGTTTAATTTTGAATTTGAGCAGGAAATGGGAGGTGTATGTGATGATAAACAAGACTTTATATGTGCTGAAGATTCTGTGTTAGAGGAAGCTCTAGAAAAAGAACCTGTTCGTTATGATACTCATGATCATCATGAATTTGCTGAGTTCGATGAAGACTTTGACAAAGAGATAGATATTGTAACGATTCCGGCAAATTCAGGTATACCCTAGCCGGAATATACCATTTATGTGTTATTTAATACTAAATATATGAATTATAATGTGTTTGTACGAGTATATAAGATTCCCAGTACGAATGATACTCGAATGTACAGTTAGTCGTATTGGAATTACGATTAACCGATGAACGGTTATTGAAACCCGAACGAATCGGGGATTACGTCATAGATGAAGTATATGATGTTTAGTAAGGTTTACGAAGTATTAAGGCTTCGGGATAAGTGAATTATAGCACAGAAAAAAAAGGATTTCGATTTATTAGTACGTCGGTACGTTAAACGAAACTCTTAACATCAAACCAAGCAAGAGACGATCGATCAAGCCGAAAAAGATGCACAATGACCGACAATATGATGTGTTGAGTCAATAAATGTCATGGTTTAAGTTTTTAAAGATTTTAAATCGGTTTTATATAAATTTTATTTTTAAGCCGAAAAACGACCGTTTTAGCCTCGTTTTAAGCCGAATTAAGTATTTAACCGAAAAACGAACTGAACCAGATTATCCACAATATTATCCGGATTACACAATCCAAATGTGTGGCCATGGTTTGAGATGTGGGCCCCCCCCACCTTACAATGGACCGATCGGTCCATGGTACCACACACACACACTTCACTTTCTTTTTCTAATCTCCTAACTCCAAAATCCTCTTAACACTCTTCAACCTTCATCCAAACCCTTGATTTTTAACAAGAATCTTAAGGTAAAAACATGGTTTTAATGGTTGATTCATAGTTTTGATTCCGTGATCTTAAGTTGTTTGCAAGAGAATGAAGTTTCAAGTGAAAAATGGGTGAAAACCCGAGATGAAACCGATTCTTGCATGATCAAGTGATGTATACAAGTTATACAAGGGATCTTGGTCCAAGAAAGGATTTAAAAGAGTCAAAAACGAATTTTTACGGTTAAAATCTTTGTTTTGGTGTTTTAACCGAAACCATGAAAGAAATGGCTTGATTGTGGGTATAACTTGCTTGGTGTGGTGTTGTTGTGCTTGTAGGTGTTGTATCTAGTGGCTAGCAAAGGCTAGAAACCAAGATCTTTGCGATCTAACGCTAGAAAACACAAGGTAGTTCGGTTTTCGTATGATTTAGATAATTTGGACAGATTGTGATAGACCTAGAGTTGGGTCACGAAATTTCACAGAGATGATCTACACATGAAAATATAAGATCTGTGAATTTTTGGTAATTTTTGGATAAAGGATGAATATTTGGTCAATTTAATGCTCGGTTTTGGCCAAAAATGGTGAAAAATAGCTAAACATGATGACAAATTCTGGAATATTTAAGATAAGCTTTTTATAACATATAAAAGTCACACACAAAATTTCAGGTTCATTGGAGAAGTCTAAGTAGGCTTTTCGGTAAAACGAGTTCTAGGGATTTCTAGCTCGGTTTTGGTAAAAATGGCATGAAAAATGAGTTTTTGGTTCTGGAAAAATTATAGGGAACTATTTGGGTGACAGGGGTCATCCCATAAAAATTTGGGATTTTTCGAAGGTCGTTTGGTATTTTCGACATATTTGGTGTTTAAATGACGATTAAAAATGGTTAAATAAATTTTAGATATAAAAATTAATTCTGGAAAAATTTTATTAAATTCCTTACTGTCAAAATATGGTTTGTACAAAATTTCAAGGTCCGAGACTAAACGGATATTTATTTGTGCTAAATGGAACTTAAAAACAAACTTTTAAAGCTTAAAACGAGTAAACCGGCGAAGTTCGCATAAGCGAGCTGACTGGTGCATAAAAACCTTAAAAATGGACTATTTTCATGAAACTAAGTTAATCAAGTAAAAATAAATCATCCGAGAATAATTCGGATGATTTGGGTAATTTTACCCGATTTAACCGTTTCCGGTGTATTAAAGACGGAAACGGGCCCCGCGGCCAAACGGGGTGTCTAACCGAGCTCAAATTTCACCACTTTAATTAAAATATCAATAACAACTACTTTCGGGTCGTATGTGGCCAAACTCATTTTTTAAAACATAAAGACGAATAACCGTGCTAGGCACGCAAAACGAGAAAACAAACTAATGATAGTTTTGACTAAAGAACTCTAAGTGATATCACAATCTAAGTCCTGAGAAGTGTATCGGGGTTAACATTGTCCCCGGATCGCGTACGGTACTGGTTAACGGTGTCCCCGGACGTACCGGTTAACACGAATTTAAGTTATATTAATAGAAATTGTGTAGTAACGACTTAGGGATCGTATTACAGATCCGGGCCGGTAGCTGTTCACGGTATTACACCTCTGCTCACCAAAAAGGTGATTTTCACGAGCCCCTTTTTACTGAACTGTTTTAAATATTTTCCCGGGGCGGAAAGCATGTTTCTATCAAAGTGTTTAAGTACATGCTAATCGCATGGAAACGAATGTATTTATATAATGTTTATTGTACGGAAATCGTACGGTAATGTATTAAGATGGTAATTATCTGAGTTGCTAATAATGTAAGGCCCGAAACAGTGTTCTGGGTTAACAGTGTCCCCAGAGGTTATTAAATGTATTTCTAGGTTAACAGTGTCCCCAGAGGATATTTGAAATGTTCTGGGTTAACAGTGCCCCCAGAGGTTATTAAATATGTTTCTGGGTTAACAGTGTCCCCAGAGGTTATTAGATATGTTTCTGGGTTAACAGTGTCCCCAGGGGTAATTTGATGTGTTCCGGGGTTAACAGAGTTTTCACTTGTGAACTCAGTATAATTACATCGCTTATTTATGATTTTTATAATGATTTGTCATGGTTTATTTAAATTAGTGAAACTCACCAACAATTCGTAGTTGACCCGTTTTCTTTACATGCTTTCTAGGTGCACTCAAATTGGAATAAGTGATCTGTGTTCGATGCTGTGTGCTATTTTGTGGAAGCTTAGAGAACTATATTTTGCATTAAAAATGTTAATGTACTATCGGTAACACTTATGTGATAACGCTTAGATGGTTATGAAACTCAGAACAATGTAATACGTTTAAATTAATGTAGTGGTGTTTTCTTTATAAACAATGCTGTTGATATCAGATGTGTCTGTTGCATCCCGTGTACGTTTCCGCTGCGGTTACGGGGTGTTACAGAACTTGGTATCAGAGCCATTGGTTATAAAGAATTAGGATGTCTTTAAAAGATACCTAAAATATAACCAGTAGCTCAAGTATTATAGGATCTGAATATCAACTAATAATTTATTGTGACGAGATCGGGATGAACTTGGATGGACAAGTGGGTTATTATGGTCCGGAACATAATAACAGACTTGTCTGCACGAGGGAATTCAGGGAAAGTCACGGGGGACTTTAATAGGTAAAATTGGCAACATACGTGCAAATATGTGATAATATTGTTATGTGGTCAAGTTGTATAAGTAAGTGTATATTAATTTGATTATGATTTACACTATGGAAAGAACTATATGTTTGTTAAGTTGTGTGCAGGTAAAATGTCAAGAACTCCTAGTTTGTCGATTGAGGAGGACCCGGAGGAGGTCAGCTCCGGGGACTCTGGGAGCCCACTCGTAGCATCTAGCACAGAGCCTAGCGAGGCTAGCCTTAGGAGTTCCGGCCAGTCCTCCCCAGCTAGGATTGCCAGATCCCCTACCCCATCCGCACCACAGGCCGCCCCTGCACCCCCCGGATTCGGACCCCGCCTCACGGCGCGGATCAGTATCCCACATGTCCGACCTACCTCGCCCCCACCCAGACATGCTACCCGCAGGGGCGAGTCCTCCCGCTCTCAGCCCGAGCCTGCGACCCCACCTGTGTGGGGTCTTCCTAGACAGGAACGGGACGCGGCGGCCTGGCTCCGAGTGCTCACCGAACAGGTGAATGAGCACTCCGCCGCCCTGACGGTGGGAGTCCAGAAGAGGATGTACTTGGGGGATTGCATACTGGACCATCAGTATGCGATTGCCCAGCTGAAGAGGGAGTGCTCATACTCCCAATGGATGCTCGGCCGGATGGAGATGCGGGTCCGGGTTATGATGGCTGTGTTGGTGGTGTTGGTGGCGATATTGGTGGGGTTGGTTTACCACCGTGTTTAGTTGTGTTGGGATGGGAATAGACAGGGACCGCTTTTTGATACTCTGTGTAAGCAGTTAGTGGTGATGCTAACATGGAGTGAATCTTGTTTAGTTATAATACAACCACTGGCCCTTAGGGGGGTCTCTTTTGGGGTATATCAGTATAGATACTTTTGGGTATCATTCAAGCACTGACCCATTGCGGGTTATGTCGAGATGATGCCGACATAGGCCCTATGTAGGAAAACTTATCTTATGTAATGATGACAGGAAAGTGTGTAAACTAACATGGATGTAATATGTACTAATGTTTACTATGAATGGAATGTTTGTTGTGTTTTATGATTGGAACTTGTATTAATTATATATATTTCTTGATGTTGTGTAGAATGGCACCAAAACGATCAGCCCAAATGTCGGAAGGGTATGTGAGCCGTTTGATTGCTCGACAGTTGGAGGCGGCGATACCGGATATAGTATCGCGCATCGCCGCCAGTATTAACAATTCGACCAATCCAACCCCTCCGAGCAATCAAACGACCACCAATAATGACGGGGAACGAAATACTGATCCTCCGCAGAATGATAACACGATTCCGAGTAATGACGCACCGCCTAGGGTGGTCGTTACAGACAGTAATGGCCCTATACCTACGGTAGAGACGAACCGTACTGAACCGATTCGTGCATCCAGGGGATGTTCGATCAAGGACTTCATGTTGTGCAAACCTCTAGAGTTTAGCGGGTCTGAAGGACCAAATGGGTTGGTTAAGTGGATCGAGAAAATAGAATCCGTGGTGAATATCAGCAACTGCCCCGAGGATTGTGTTGTTAAGTATGCTGCCTGTACATTCACGGACCATGCCTTGACATGGTGGAACACGATAGTGCAGACCCGGGGCCAGGCGGCGACAAACCGCATGACCTGGACGGAGCTCAAGGCTCTTGTACTGGAACATTTCTGCCCGAAAAACGAATTGCAAAAATTAGAAAATGAATTGTGGAACCTGGAGATGCAGGGGGCAGACCATTTGGGTTATACGAACCGGTTTAATAAGTTGTCGCGATTGGTACCATGGTTGGTCACCCCAGAGTCGAAGAGGGTGGAGCGTTATATTTGGGGGCTAACTCCAGTTGTAAGGAGTATAGTCAATTCTGGGGGACACCAGACATATGAGGGTGCGGTGACGCAAGCGGGTATCGTAACGTACGATTTCGTAAGGAGCGGGTCACAGAAGGTGGCGGGAGAGTCCGCTGGAGGAAAGCGGGGTACACATGACCATAGGACCCAGGAAAAGCAGCAAGGTAAACGTGCTAGACCCACTGCCCAGAACTACGCCATGACTAGTTCGGGCGGAAGGCAAGAACCGCAGAAGGGAACGTTTCCTAAGTGTGGGAAATGCGGTTACCACCATGGTGGCATGTGCAAAGAGGTGGTGTGCCACCGGTGCGGCAGGATTGGGCACTACGCACCGAGCTGTAGGACAAACCTGAACAACTTGAACCGGCAACCGCAACCTATCCGTGCGCAGCCATTTAGGACCCAATCAGCCCGACAACAAAACCCACAAGGAAATCAAGTGATGACCACCAGTCGTGCTTGCTTTGAATGCGGTAGCACAAATCACTTCAAGAAAAACTGTCCGAAGCTGAACCAGGGAGGAAATGGGCGGCAACCCGCGGGTCAGGCATCGTCGTCCAATCCGGCGCGAGGCCGAGCATTCGTGATGGGGGCGAACGAGGCACGCCAGGACCCCAGCGTAGTGACAGGTACATTCCTCGTCTCTGATCATTACGCTTCTGTATTATTTGATACAGGCGCCGATAGAAGTTTTGTCTCCGTTAGATTCCTGTCGATAGCAAACCTTCCAATTGGTGAAACCATAGAACCTTACACCGTAGAAGTCGCTAACGGTAAAACCATGATAGTTAATCAGATAGTTCGGAATTGCCCTTTTATTCTGAACGAACAATCCTTTCCGATTGACTTGTTACCGGTAGAATTGGGTAGTTTTGACGTGATAGTGGGAATGGATTGGTTAGCACATAACAAAGTAGAAATAAACTGTGAAAAGAAAATCGTCAAGATCCGGGTGTCGGATGACGAGGAGGTATTAGTGCAAGGAGAAAAATCCGGCACCATGATACCATTTATATCCCACCTCAAGGTGTTAAAATATATACGTCAGGGATGTGTGGCGTATCTAGCGAGCCTGACGGCCACTGATTCTGAGGAAAAACGGGTGGACGATATTGCCGTGGTACGCAAATTTCCAAAAGTTTTCCCAGAGGAACTTCCTGGATTACCGCCAACCCGACAGGTTGAATTCAGAATCGACTTATTACCTCAAGCTGGCCCTGTTGCTAAGGCGCCCTACCGACTTGCACCATCCGAGATGCAAGAGTTATCCAACCAGTTGCAAGAATTGTTGGATAAAGGATTTATACGTCCTAGTTATTCCCCGTGGGGTACACCGGTACTATTCGTGAAAAAGAAGGACGGAAGCCTTAGAATGTGCATTGATTACAGGGAGCTGAACAAGTTGACAATCAAAAATAGGTATCCTCTTCCCCGAATCGATGATCTGTTCAACCAGCTACAAGGTGCGAGCTACTTCTCAAAAATAGATCTTAGATCGGGATACCATCAGGTTAGAATCCAGGAGGAGGATATCCCAAAAACCGCATTCCGGACTCGCTACGGCCATTACGAGTTCTTAGTTATGCCTTTCGGGCTAACAAATGCGCCAGCAGTATTCATGGATCTCATGAATCGAGTCTGTAAACCCTACCTCGATAAATTCGTCATCGTGTTTATTGACGATATTTTGATATACTCGAAGAGTAAAGAAGAGCACGAGCAACACTTGAGATTAATTTTAGAACTTCTAAATCAGGAGAAGTTGTATGCAAAATTCTCCAAGTGTAACTTTTGGTTACAAGAAGTGCAATTCCTTGGCCACGTTATAAACCATCAAGGAATTCACGTTGATCCAAGTAAGGTTGAAGCAGTTAAGAATTGGCAAGCGCCTAAATCGCCAAAGGAAATCCGCCAATTCTTAGGCTTAGCTGGATATTATCGTCGATTTATAGAGAACTTTTCCAGCATCGCCCAACCTTTAACCCTTCTGACCCAAAAAGATCGAAAGTATGAATGGGGTGAAGAGCAGGAAACGGCGTTTCAAACGCTAAAACAAAGATTGTGCCAAGCGCCGATCTTAAGTCTCCCCGACGGAGACGATGGTTTTGTCGTGTATTGTGACGCATCCCGGAAAGGGTTAGGATGCGTGTTGATGCAGAATAATAAGGTCATAGCCTATGCTTCTCGACAGTTAAAAATACACGAGAAAAATTACACTACTCATGACTTAGAACTGGGAGCAGTTATCTTCGCACTTAAAATCTGGAGACATTACCTCTACGGTACAAAGTGCACCATCTTCACCGATCATAAAAGTTTGCAACACATATTCGATCAGAAAGAACTGAATATGAGGCAACGAAGATGGGTCGAGTTATTAAGCGACTATGACCGTGACATCCGTTATCACCCCGGCAAAGCTAACGTTGTAGCCGATGCCTTGAGTAGGAAGGATCGGGTTAAACCATTGCGAGTGCGAGCGTTGGGGATAATAGTCCAGTCGAACCTTTCGGATTTGATTCAAGTCGCTCAACGCGAGGCGTTGAAAGAGGAACAAATGGAAAAAGAAGGACTTTACGGTAACGAGAAGAATTTCGAACAGCGCGTGGACGAAATTCTCTATTTCAAAAATCGGATTTGGATCCCGACCCTCCATGACCTTCGTGAATTAATCATGGACGAAGCGCATAAATCAAAATATTCCATACATCCGGGATCGGATAAGATGTACAAGGATGTGAAGGAGTTTTACTGGTGGCCGGGTATGAAAAAGGATATAGCCATATACGTCGGCAAGTGTACGACGTGTGCGAGGGTTAAGGCGGAGCACCAGAAACCTTCGGGAATGTTACGACAACCGGAAATTCCTGAATGGAAGTGGGAGCAGATCACGATGGATTTTGTGACACATCTCCCCAAGACGTCCCGAGGACATGATGCAATTTGGGTAGTCGTGGATCGATTAACCAAATCGGCACATTTTATTCCGATTAGAAATAATTATAACACTGAGAGACTTGCGCAGATTTATATAAATGAAATTGTGTCTCTTCATGGTATACCCATCTCGATCATCTCCGATCGGGATAGCCATTTCACCTCCAAACTTTGGCAAGCTGTGCAAGAAGCGCTGGGAACGCGTATTGATCTAAGCACAGCTTACCACCCTCAGACCGATGGCCAGTCTGAAAGGACCATCCAAACCCTGGAGGATTTGCTTCGTGCATGCGTACTGGATTTTAAGGGAAATTGGGATCAACATCTCCCACTCGTTGAATTTTCCTATAATAACAGTTACCATAGCAGTATAAAGGCAGCACCTTACGAAGCATTATATGGACGGAAGTGCCGATCACCACTCTGCTGGACTGAAGTGGGCGACACACAGGTTATTAGATCAGACCTGGTCCAGGAAATGTAACATCCTAAATTTTAATTATAAATAAAGAAAGTTATGTTTAGTGATTTCACGTTGTTAATTATTTAATGACGAGTAAGGAGGGAGTTGGGCTTAGATTGCGTAAGATGGGTTAAATGAGAATGGGCCTCGGGTCCGTGGGCTTAGAGGGATATAAATATCCCATCCCAAACCCAATCTTTCATTTCCACCTTCTTTCTTCACACACTCAAAACACACACATACTAACCGATCAAGATTCGAAGCCGAGACCCGAGATTTGTTGATAGATCTGAGTTGGTAAGGTAAGAACAAATCCACCAAAGCTTATATTACTGAAAATGGTTAGGATTTGATGGGTTAACCGAACCCGAAACCCAAACTGCCCAAATCGGACCCCTAAAACGTCGATTTTAGGCCGATTTGATGGTTGGGATTTGTAGGCGCCGATCATACGATTCCGTGGGTACCAAAATCGAGTTATTTGGCTAAGAAACGAAGGATTTATGGGCAAACAGATCTGCAGCGCGATAACTTCGCCTGCAAGATTAAGTTCGCCTGATGAACTTCGCCTTCAAGCGTAACTTCGCCTTCAAGCGTAACTTCGCCTAAGGATAACTTCGCCTACGGCCAAGTTCGCCTAAGGCATAACTTCGCCTGAAGCCAAGTTCGCCTAAGGTTTAACTTCGCCTGAAGCCAAGTTCGCCTAAGGTTTAACTTCGCCTAAAGCCAAGTTCGCCAAAGGTATAACTTCGCCTGAAGCCAAGTTCGCCTAAGGTTTAACTTCGCCTGAAGCCAAGTTCGCCTAAGGTTTAACTTCGCCTGAAGCCAAGTTCGCCTAAGGTTTAACTTCGCCTAAAGTGAAGTTCGTTTATAAAATAAATTAAAAACCTAATGGAAAATGTGTTAAGGCAGTTATCGAAAATAAAATTTTTCCAAGCTGACCTGGCAGCTTAACCCCAGCCAGGGGCTCTGCCCCTTGGACCCCGCTAGGGGCTGCCGCCCCTAGAACCCCGCTGCCAGGGGCGCTGCCCCCGGACCCCCGTTCGTTGTGGGTCATATATAGATAGAAATACAAAACGAGTAGTAGTAGTTAATTGATATGTGTAAATATTATACAGTTAGCCGAGCCCAGTTAAAGAAAGGAATTACGATCAACGGCGAGCGTAACAGGATCCAGGTGAGTTTCTAGCCCCATTCCTTGTTATGTTTTCGGGGCTGTGTGCATACTTGATGTGTTGTTAATACATTTATCCTAAGTGATAAGTGTATGCCATATGTGATATATGTGATATGTATGAATGATTGCTTGATGGTTCGTGAACGATCTTCGGATATTGCACGTACTGTCAGGTTGTAACGTTATAAAGCCATATGTGATATATGTGATATGTATGAATGGTTGCTTGATGGTTCGTGAATGATCTTCGGATATTGCACGTACTGTCAGGTTGTAACGTTATAAATATGGCAAGTATGATATGTATGTTTATGTGTATGAACGTAATAAAGTTAATAAAAGAAGGAAATGACGGTTTTATGGTTGTATGGTTACGAAAAGGGTACCAAGCCCTAATAATACTCGAGGTATGTTGCATGGTTGTATGGTAACGAAGAGGGAACTGAACCCTACTAATATTAGAAAGCAAGGGACCAGACCCTTATAATATCTGTGATGTTAGGGACCAGACCCTTATAATATCTGTGATGTTAGGGACCAGACCCTTACAATATCTGTGAGGATAGGGACCAGACCCTTCATAATATCTGGGATGTTAGGGACCAGACCCCTATAATATCTGTGATGTTAGGGACCAGACCCTTATAATATCTGTGAGGTTATAGGGCGAAAGGCTCTTTAAAACGTATGATTATGAATGTAAAGAAAGTATGTAAGTAAGAAAGAAAGTATGTAAGTAAGAATGAAGGTATGAGTACTTACGTGTGTATAAAAGAAAGTTATGAGGTTAAGTACGTATGTATGTAATAAGGTATTGTATGGTATTGTATGATTAACTAGAACTCACTCAGCGTAGCTGACTTTTAGTATGCACGCAGGTGAGTAGGATGAGACAGCTGGCTTGAGTGGAGGACACATGGCAGAAGACTAAAGCCTGGCATCTGAAGATCTGATATGTTTTATAAGTTATGTTTTAATTTTGGAAAGACAAAAGGAATGTTTTACGACATGATTATGAATTGATATGTAATGTTTTATGAAAGTTTTATATTCCGCGTAAAGTTTTAATTAACTCTGATATTTAGAACTGTGTTTATGAGTAAATCCAACACGTAAGTAGGGTTACCGGTGACGGGGCCTTACAAGTTGGTATCAGAGCAAAGTTCAAGAGATTTAAGCATCCTACATGCTTAGACTTGAACAGAGAATGGGATTTAAGTAAGAAAAGAAAGAAGATGCCAGTTCAAGAATGCCATGTGTCGCTCAAGCAAGATCAGTAAAGGTGAAAGGTATGATTAAATGATATATGTTAATGAGAAAGAAAAGATATGAGATTGGTACGGATAGGAATAATTGATTGTTGATTTGACTAACTACTTAAGTAGAACCAGCACAAATAGACTCATAAAAGGAAGTGTATAGGACACGGAAAGTAACGTGATCAGCTAATCACAACTGGCCACTGTTATTACCTGTTAGCCTTACCATCCTTGTACTAAACGGTTCCTTGAGTGACGATGTTTGTGTTTTCCCCTTTAGAATACTAATGGCTGGAGCTGGAGAATTTGTTGAAACTGGGGGTCGCGCTGGACGTCGTGGCAGGCCTCGTCTTGTCCGGCAACCTTCGGTAGAAGAAGCTTCCCACACCGAAGATGAAGGAAGCGCAGCTGGAGGAGACCAG
Organism: Bidens hawaiensis; assembly: GCF_021521415.1. Classification (NCBI taxonomy): domain Eukaryota; kingdom Viridiplantae; phylum Streptophyta; class Magnoliopsida; order Asterales; family Asteraceae; genus Bidens; species Bidens hawaiensis. Next base: position 56,468 of record NW_027491049.1, on the reverse strand, counting down.
AACAACAACGAAGAAGTTCAACTTAGCCCCGCAGTTCAAGCAGCCATCGTTCAGGCTGTAGTTGCTGCTGTGAAGAACCTGAATCCCGAAGGATCTGCTGGAAGCCGTGAGCGAACTGCTGAAGGGGCGGGTGGTGATGGTAGAAAGGATGGGGAAGGTGAAAGAGGGGCCTCGAGTGGGGATAAGTCTGTGAAAGTCGATGATAGGAGAGGAGGACAAGGTGGGTGCAGCTATAAGTCCTTCAAAGGTTGTGACCCGCCTAAGCTGACTGGTTTAGGAGACGCAATCGCTACTCTCCAGTGGATAACCGCTATGGACAAGGTTATCCGCATTAGCGACTGCCGTCCCGACCAAGCTGTGGGTTATGCTACTCAGTCATTCGTAGATGAGGCTATGTATTGGTGGGAGAGTGTGGAGCAGAGGAAGACCCGTGAAGAGATCAAAGAGATGAAGTGGGAAGATTTGAAAGAGTTGGTAATGAAGAAGTTCTGTGCAGATGCCGAGGTTGAAAGAACGGAGATGAAGTTCCAGAATTTAAAAGCCGGTATGATGACGCATCGTGAGTATACCACGGAGTTCAACCGACTATCTAGGTTGGTGCCTGACATGGTTGACACTGAGGTCAAGAGAATCAAATGTTATGTGAGGGGGTTGCCACAAAAGGTCCGCATGTTAGTCAGGGCGATTCAACCTGCTACTTTTGATTCGGCTGTTGGACTCGCGGAAATGGTCTATGCTGACGTGGCCGCGGATGATGGGGTGGAAAGGGACGAAGAGAAAGAGAAGAAAGGGGTCACTCCTGCTAAACGACCCGGTACTCAGTTATGGAACTCCAAGGATAAGAAACAGAAAGTGTGGGAGAAGAGATCGTGTAAGACCTGCGGAAAGAGGCATGGTGGTGAGTGCAAGTGGGGTAAAAGTTCTAATGTTTGTCTCAAATGTGGAAAGGCTCATGGTGGAGAATGCAGAATGGGGTCGAATGCCTGTTATAAGTGCGGGAAGGTAGGGCATTATGCCAATGAGTGCAGTGCGAAGCCAGCATGTTACAAATGTGGCAAGACAGGCCATATGTCAAGGGAGTGCACTGAAGGTGTAGCTGGAGGTAGTGGAAAGAAGGATGCCGATCAAGCTAGGCCCAGAACTAGAGCCTACATGCTGACCCAGGAACAAGCCAGGCAGATTCCGGATGTCGTCACAGGTACGTTTCTAGTGAACGATGTTTCCGCTTCTGTATTATTTGATTCTGGTGCGAATAGAAGTTTTGTAGCTACGACGTTTAGTAAACTAGCTAAAATGAAAGGCTGCCGAGTGTCTGAACCTTTTGTAGTAGAAACCGCAAGTGACACTTCGGTGAAAATAACAAAAATGGTTAAGAATTGTAAGATAGAGTTAGAGGGACATGAGTTCCCTGTTACTTTGTATGTTATGGCCTTAGGAGGGTTCGATGTAGTCTTGGGTATGGATTGGTTGTCTGAGTTTGAGGCTCAGATAGTATGTAAAAGTAAGATGATAAGGTTAAAGTCAATGGATGGTAGTGCGGTGACGGTTTATGGTGATAAGGAGAGTTATGGGCTTAATGTCATTTCGATGATAAAAGCCGAGGGTTTGTTAAGGCGAGGGTGCGGTGCCTACCTGGCGTATGTTGTCAACGCTACGGCCGAGACGAAAGAAATGAAGAATGTTCCTATTGTGCGCGACTACCCAGAAGTATTCCCTGAGGATCTTCCGGGGTTGCCACCTGAGCGAGAGATAGAATTTCAGATAGATCTAGTACCAGGAGCCCAGCCCGTCGCGAAAGCGCCTTACCGTCTAGCACCGTCCGAGATGAAGGAATTGATGTCCCAACTGCAAGAACTCCTCGACAAGGGTTTTATCAGACCGAGTGTTTCTCCTTGGGGCGCACCGGTTTTGTTTGTGAAGAAAAAGGATGGAAGTATGAGAATGTGCATAGACTATCGTGAGTTGAATAAGCTTACGGTAAAGAATAGATACCCCTTGCCTAGGATTGACGATCTGTTTGACCAACTGCAAGGTGCGAGTTGGTTCTCACGAATAGATCTCAGATCAGGCTACCATCAGCTGAAGGTGAAAGAGGCAGACATCCCTAAGACAGCGTTCCGAACGCGGTATGGACACTACGAGTTCCTCGTAATGTCATTCGGTCTAACCAATGCTCCTGCAGCATTTATGGACATGATGAATAGGGTGTGTCGACCGATGTTGGATAAGTCGGTTATCGTCTTCATCGATGATATATTGGTTTATTCAAGGAGCGAGTCTGACCATGCGGAGCATTTGAGAGAAGTATTGGAAGTTCTGAAGAAAGAGAGGTTGTACGCCAAGTTTTCGAAGTGCGCGTTCTGGTTAAGAGAAGTGCAATTTTTAGGTCATGTGGTTAATCCGGAGGGGATTACCGTGGACCCAGCTAAGATTGAAGCGATAACGAATTGGAAGACTCCGCAGAATCCGACTGATATACGAAGCTTCCTAGGGTTAGCTGGCTACTATAGGAGATTCATCGAAGGTTTCTCCAAGATAGCCGCACCGCTGACCGGTATGACCCGAAAGACGATAGTATTCAATTGGGGAAAGTTTCAGGAGGAAGCCTTTGAAGAATTGAAGAAGAGACTCACGCAAGCTCCAATCCTTACTTTACCTGATGGTGATGAGGATTTTGTTGTTTGTGCTGATGCCTCGCATCAAGGGTTAGGTTGCGTGTTGATGCAACGAGGGAAGGTGATATCCTACGCGTCTAGACAGTTGAAGGTCCATGAGAGTACTTATCCGACGCATGATTTGGAGTTAGCAGCTGTAGTGCATGCTCTTAAGGTATGGAGGCATTATCTGTACGGCACTAAGTGTACTATCTATACCGATCATAAGAGTTTAAAGTACTTCTTCGAGCAGAAAGAATTGAACATGAGGCAGAGAAGATGGTTAGAATTGATAAAGGATTACGACTGTGAGATTAAGTATTACCCCGGTAAGGCTAACGTGGTCGCTGATGCGTTAAGTCGTAAGAATGAGGAAGTCCTTGTAACCGTGAAGTCATACAAGTTGATCATGAACTCAAGTCTTTTTGAAGAAATCATCAAAGTGCAGTCAGAAGTGTTAGTAGACGAAGGGTTAATAAAGAAAGAAAGGATTTATGGCCAGCAAGATGAGTTGATGGAAAACACTCATGGAGTTAAAACTAGATTTGACCGTATGTGGATTCCACGCCATGGTGATCTTAGAAGTCGAATCTTAGATGAAGCTCATAAGTCAAGGTACTCAATCCATCCTGGAGCTACAAAGATGTACCAAGACTTGAAAAGAGATTACTGGTGGCCAGGAATGAAGAATGATGTAGTGGATTATGTTAGTAAGTGCTTAACTTGCTTACAAGTCAAGGCCGAGCACCAAAAGCCTTATGGGATGATGCAACCGCTAGAGATACCTGAGTGGAAATGGGAACACATCACTATGGACTTCATAACTAAGCTACCTCGTACAGCTAAGCAACATGATACCATCTGGGTGATTGTGGACCGTTTGACCAAGAGTGCTCACTTTCTGCCCATACGAGAGGCCATCTCATCAGAAACGTTAGCAAGCTTGTTCATCAAGGAAGTGGTAACCAAGCATGGAGTACCATTATCGATCGTGTCTGATAGGGATACACGGTTTACTTCGAGGTTCTGGAAGAAATTTCACGAAGCTATGGGGACGAGGTTGAACATCAGTACGGCGTATCATCCTCAAACCGATGGACAGTCTGAAAGGACGATCCAAACCCTTGAGGATATACTACGTGCTTGCGTTTTAGATTTTGGTGGAAGTTGGGATGATCATCTGCATCTGGCAGAGTTCTCCTATAACAACAGTTACCATTCGAGTATTGGTATGCCACCGTTTGAGATGCTGTACGGTAGACGATGTAGAACCCCGGTGTGTTGGGGTGAGATTGGTCAGAAGGAAATGGGAAGTATAGAAGTGGTTCAAGAAACGTCTTCAAAGTTCGATCAGATCAAAGCAAGAATGAAAGCCGCTCAAGACAGACAAAAGTCTTATGCGGATAAGCGGCGACGACCAATTGAGTTTAACGTTGGCGACTATGTGATGCTTAAGGTCTCGCCTTGGAAAGGAATTATCCGTTTTAGAAAGAGAGGGAAGCTAAGTCCGAGGTACATTGGACCATTTAAAATTTTGTATCGTGTGGGGAAGTAGCTTATAAGCTGGATTTACCCGATGAGTTAGAAGGAATTCATTCAACCTTCCATGTTTCTCATCTGAGGAAGTGTCTAGCTGATGACACGTCTCACGTGCCATTAATGGACATTGAGGTTGATGAACAATTGAACTACATCGAGCAACCGATAAAGATCGTTGATCGCAAGGAGAAGCAGCTTCGTCGCAAGATTATACCCTTGGTGAAAGTGATATGGAAACACCGCAAGGGATCAGATGCTACTTGGGAAGTCGAGGATGAGATGCGCAAGTTTTACCCTAGTTTGTTTATCTAATAGTTAGGTTTCGGGGACGAAACCTCTTTAAGGGGGGAAGACTTGTAACATCCTAAATTTTAATTATAAATAAAGAAAGTTATGTTTAGTGATTTCACGTTGTTAATTATTTAATGACGAGTAAGGAGGGAGTTGGGCTTAGATTGCGTAAGATGGGTTAAATGAGAATGGGCCTCGGGTCCGTGGGCTTAGAGGGATATAAATATCCCATCCCAAACCCAATCTTTCATTTCCACCTTCTTTCCTCACACACTCAAAACACACACATACTAACCGATCAAGATTCGAAGCCGAGACCCGAGATTTGTTGATAGATCTGAGTTGGTAAGGTAAGAACAAATCCACCAAAGCTTATATTACTGAAAATGGTTAGGATTTGATGGGTTAACCGAACCCGAAACCCAAACTGCTCAAATCGGACCCCTAAAACGTCGATTTTAGGCCGATTTGATGGTTGGGATTTGTAGGCGCCGATCATACGATTCCCTGGGTACCAAAATCGAGTTATTTGGCTAAGAAACGAAGGATTTATGGGCAAACAGATCTGCAGCGCGATAACTTCGCCTGCAAGATTAAGTTCGCCTGATGAACTTCGCCTTCAAGCGTAACTTCGCCTTCAAGCGTAACTTCGCCTAAGGATAACTTCGCCTACGGCCAAGTTCGCCTAAGGCATAACTTCGCCTGAAGCCAAGTTCGCCTAAGGTTTAACTTCGCCTGAAGCCAAGTTCGCCTAAGGTTTAACTTCGCCTGAAGCCAAGTTCGCCAAAGGTATAACTTCGCCTGAAGCCAAGTTCGCCTAAGGTTTAACTTCGCCTGAAGCCAAGTTCGCCTAAGGTTTAACTTCGCCTGAAGCCAAGTTCGCCTAAGGTTTAACTTCGCCTAAAGTGAAGTTCGTTTATAAAATAAATTAAAAACCTAATGGAAAATGTGTTAAGGCAGTTATCGAAAATAAAATTTTTCCAAGCTGACCTGGCAGCTTAACCCCAGCCAGGGGCTCTGCCCCTTGGACCCCGCTAGGGGCTGCCGCCCCTAGAACCCCGCTGCCAGGGGCGCTGCCCCCGGACCCCCGTTCGTTGTGGGTCATATATAGATAGAAATACAAAACGAGTAGTAGTAGTTAATTGATATGTGTAAATATTATACAGTTAGCCGAGCCCAGTTAAAGAAAGGAATTACGATCAACGGCGAGCGTAACAGGATCCAGGTGAGTTTCTAGCCCCATTCCTTGTTATGTTTTCGGGGCTGTGTGCATACTTGATGTGTTGTTAATACATTTATCCTAAGTGATAAGTGTATGCCATATGTGATATATGTGATATGTATGAATGATTGCTTGATGGTTCGTGAACGATCTTCGGATATTGCACGTACTGTCAGGTTGTAACGTTATAAAGCCATATGTGATATATGTGATATGTATGAATGGTTGCTTGATGGTTCGTGAACGATCTTCGGATATTGCACGTACTGTCAGGTTGTAACGTTATAAATATGGCAAGTATGATATGTATGTTTATGTGTATGAACGTAATAAAGTTAATAAAAGAAGGAAATGACGGTTTTATGGTTGTATGGTTACGAAAAGGGTACCAAGCCCTAATAATACTCGAGGTATGTTGCATGGTTGTATGGTAACGAAGAGGGAACTGAACCCTACTAATATTAGAAAGCAAGGGACCAGACCCTTATAATATCTGTGATGTTAGGGACCAGACCCTTATAATATCTGTGATGTTAGGGACCAGACCCTTACAATATCTGTGAGGATAGGGACCAGACCCTTCATAATATCTGGGATGTTAGGGACCAGACCCCTATAATATCTGTGATGTTAGGGACCAGACCCTTATAATATCTGTGAGGTTATAGGGCGAAAGGCTCTTTAAAACGTATGATTATGAATGTAAAGAAAGTATGTAAGTAAGAAAGAAAGTATGTAAGTAAGAATGAAGGTATGAGTACTTACGTGTGTATAAAAGAAAGTTATGAGGTTAAGTACGTATGTATGTAATAAGGTATTGTATGGTATTGTATGATTAACTAGAACTCACTCAGCGTAGCTGACTTTTAGTATGCACGCAGGTGAGTAGGATGAGACAGCTGGCTTGAGTGGAGGACACATGGCAGAAGACTAAAGCCTGGCATCTGAAGATCTGATATGTTTTATAAGTTATGTTTTAATTTTGGAAAGACAAAAGGAATGTTTTACGACATGATTATGAATTGATATGTAATGTTTTATGAAAGTTTTATATTCCGCGTAAAGTTTTAATTAACTCTGATATTTAGAACTGTGTTTATGAGTAAATCCAACACGTAAGTAGGGTTACCGGTGACGGGGCCTTACAGGAAACGACCAGCAAAATACTTGAAATTAAGAACAATCTGAAGGCCGCACGGGATCGGCAGAAGAGTTATGCCAATACCCGTAGAAAACCGTTATCATTTGAGAAAGGTGATAAAGTGTATTTGAAAGTATCACCTTGGAAAGGAGTAGTCAGATTTGGAAAGGCGGGGAAGTTAGCCCCTAGATACATTGGACCATTCGACATTACTGCAAAAATCGGTCCGGTAGCATACCGATTAGAACTGCCTGATGAACTGAGTGCAGTTCACAACGTGTTTCACGTGTCGAACTTGAAAAGGTGTCTGTCGGATGAGACATCGGTGTTACCTCTAGAGGGTGTCCAAATAAATGATAAGCTCAGCATTGTAGAGGAGCCCATAGAAATAGTAGACGGGAAAATCAAGCAACTTAGACACAATAAGATCTCGTTGGTCAAAGTTAGATGGAACTCGCAACGAGGCCCAGAATATACATGGGAACGAAAGGATGAATTTCGGAAGAAATACCCCCACCTATTTCCGCAAAAGGAAGTAGTTGATGCGTAAAATTTCGAGGACGAAATTTTTATAACGGGGGGAGAATGTAACGATTCCGGCAAATTCAGGTATACCCTAGCCGGAATATACCATTTATGTGTTATTTAATACTAAATATATGAATTATAATGTGTTTGTACGAGTATATAAGATTCCCAGTACGAATGATACTCGAATGTACAGTTAGTCGTATTGGAATTACGATTAACCGATGAACGGTTATTGAAACCCGAACGAATCGGGGATTACGTCATAGATGAAATATATGATGTTTAGTAAGGTTTACGAAGTATTAAGGCTTCGGGATAAGTGAATTATAGCACAGAAAAAAAAGGATTTCGATTTATTAGTACGTCGGTACGTTAAACGAAACTCTTAACATCAAACCAAGCAAGAGACGATCGATCAAGCCGAAAAAGATGCACAATGACCGACAATATGATGTGTTGAGTCAATAAATGTCATGGTTTAAGTTTTTAAAGATTTTAAATCGGTTTTATATAAATTTTATTTTTAAGCCGAAAAACGACCGTTTTAGCCTCGTTTTAAGCCGAATTAAGTATTTAACCGAAAAACGAGCTGAAGCAAATTATCCACAACATTATCCGGATTACACAATCCAAATGTGTGGCCATGGTTTGAGATGTGCCCCCCCCCCCACCTTACAATGGACCGATCGGTCCATGGTACCACACACACACACTTCACTTTCTTTTTCTAATCTCCTAACTCCAAAATCCTCTCAACACTCTTCAACCTTCATCCAAACCCTTGATTTTTAACAAGAATCTTAAGGTAAAAACATGGTTTTAATGGTTGATTCATAGTTTTGATTCCGTGATCTTAAGTTGTTTGCAAGAGCATGAAGTTTCAAGTGAAAAATGGGTGAAAACCCGAGATGAAACCGATTCTTGCGTGATCAAGTGATGTATACAAGTTATACAAGGGATCTTGGTCCAAGAAAGGATTTAAAAGAGTCAAAAACGAATTTTTACGGTTAAAATCTTTGTTTTGGTGTTTTAACCGAAACCATGAAAGAAATGGCTTGATTGTGGGTATAACTTGCTTGGTGTGGTGTTGTTGTGCTTGTAGGTGTTGTATCTAGTGGCTAGCAAAGGCTAAAAACCAAGATCTTTGCGATCTAACGCTAGAAAACACAAGGTAGTTCGGTTTTCGTATGATTTAGATAATTTGGACAGATTGTGATAGACCTAGAGTTGGGTCTCGAAATTTTACAGAGATGATCTACACATGAAAATATGAGATCTGTGAAATTTTGGTAATTTTTGGATAAAGGATGAATATTTGGTCAATTTAATGCTCGGTTTTGGCCAAAAATGGTGAAAAATAGCTAAACATCATGAAAACTTCTGGAAAATTTAAGATAAGCTTTTTATAACATATAAAAGTCACACACAAAATTTCAGGTTCATTGGAGAAGTCTAAGTAGGCTTTTCGGTAAAACGAGTTCTAGGGATTTCTAGCTCGGTTTTGGTAAAAATGGCATGAAAAAGGAGTTTTTGGTTCTGGAAAAATTACAGGGAACTATTTGGGTGACAGGGGTCATCCCAGAAAAATTTGGGATTTTTCGAAGGTCGTTTGGTATTTTCGACATATTTGGTGTTTAAATGACGATTAAAAATGGTTAAATAAATTTTAGATATAAAAATTAATTCTGGAAAAATTTTATTAAATTCCTTACTGTCAAAATATGGTTTGTACAAAATTTCAAGGTCCGAGACTAAACGGATATTTATTTGTGCTAAATGGAACTTAAAAACAAACTTTTAAAGCTTAAAACGAGTAAACCGGCGAAGTTCGCATAAGCGAGCTGACTGGTGCATAAAAACCTTAAAAATGGACTATTTTCATGAAACTAAGTTAATCAAGTAAAAATAAATCATCCGAAAATAATTCGGATGATTTGGGTAATTTTACCCGATTTAACCGTTTCCGGTGTATTAAAGACGGAAACGGGCCCCGCGGCCAAACGGGGTGTCTAACCGAGCTCTAATTTCACCACTTTAATTAAAATATCAATAACAACTACTTTCGGGTCGTATGTGGCCAAACTCATTTTTGAAAACATAAAGACGAATAACCGTGCTAGGCACGCAAAACGAGAAAACAAACTAATGATAGTTTTGACTAACGAACTCTAAGTGATATCACAATCTAAGTCCTGAGAAGTGTATCGGGGTTAACATTGTCCCCGGATCGCGTACGGTACTGGTTTAACGGTGTCCCCGGACGTACCGGTTAACACGAATTTAAGTTATATTAATAGAAATTGTGTAGTAACGACTTAGGGATCGTATTACAGATCCGGGCCGGTAGCTGTTCACGTTATTACACCTCTGCTCACCAAAAAGGTGAGTTTTCACGAGCCCCTTTTTACTGAACTGTTTTAAATATTTTCCCGGGGCGGAAAGCATGTTTCTATCAAAGTGTTTAAGTACATGCTAATCGCATGGAAACGAATGTATTTATATAATGTTTATTGTACGGAAATCGTACGGTAATGTATTAAGATGGTAATTAACTGAGTTGCTAATATTGTAAGGCCCGAAACAATGTTCTGGGTTAACAGTGTCCCCAGAGGTTATTAAATGTATTTCTGGGTTAACAGTGTCCCCAGAGGATATTGGAAATGTTCTGGGTTAACAGTGCCCCCAGAGGTTATTAAATATGTTTCTGGGTTAACAGTGTCCCCAGAGGTTATTAGATATGTTTCTGGGTTAACAGTGTCCCCAGGGGTAATTTGATGTGTTCCGGGGTTAACAGAGTTTTCACTTGTGAACTCAGTATAATTACATCGCTTATTTATGATTTTTATAATGATTTGTCATGGTTTATTTAAATTAGTGAAACTCACCAACAATTCGTAGTTGACCCGTTTTCTTTACATGCTTTCTAGGTGCACTCAAATTGGAATAAGTGATCTGTGTTCGATGCTGTGTGCTATTTTGTGGAAGCTTAGAGAACTATATTTTGCATTAAAAATGTTAATGTACTATCGGTAACACTTATGTGATAACGCTTAGATGGTTATGAAACTCAGAACAATGTAATACGTTTAAATTAATGTAGTGGTGTTTTCTTTATAAACAATGCTGTTGCATCCCGTGTACGTTTCCGCTGCGGTTACGGGGTGTTACAGATATGATTAGTCAAGAGTTGGATGAATCGGGTAAACCTGTGGTTGATGATGAGGTGACTAGTAAAAAAGAAGAATGATTGGTTTAAAGAGCATAAAGTTGAACCAGAGAAACAATGTCTTAGGCATGTAAAGTTCTACAAGAAACCTAAGAAAGATGTTGCTCTTGGCAAGTGTATCAGCATTGCATATTTGAAGAAAATCAAAAAGATTGCTGTGAGAAAATTGTTCGGGGTATAGTATTTTAAAAGTTTGCTAGAGTTGAAGTCATTGCCTTGGTTTGATGTTTATGAGATCCGCCAGAAGAAACTATTATATGCTCCTACAAAAGGACAAATTCCTGAAATATGGGATTTCATTATGAGACAATCGAAGTGTGGATTTCAAAGTTGGACATCACAAAAGCCCTAAACTACATGTTTCTCGAGTCAAGATAGATCCTAAAACAAAAGAATATGTCAAGACTCTGAGATATTCAAGGCCAGATGCATTAAAAGTAATACCATTATACTCGATGGAACAAGACTTTCATGATTATTTCTTATGGTGGTACTATGATGAATCGACGGGTGAAGTTGTGATTAATCTGGATAGAGGGGGAAGTAGTATGATGTTATTACTTTGTTAGATCCAATGTACTTGATTAACTTCTCTGAAAAAGATATTGAAATTCTTCATGTCAACAAGATTCAAGTGTATAGTGACAAAGGCGAAGAACAAGCTCAACAATACCAGCGGGTCGTGGATGCTTGTTATACAAATAAGGTGCATTCTCGTAGAGTTTGGGATTCAAAATGAATTAGTGTTGCTGAAGAGGAAGAAAATAAGGAGGCAAAGCTCGAAGTAGAACGTAAAACAGGATGAAAAGAGCTTCTGTCACACCCCGACTAGGTCGCAACGGAAGCGTAATACGGGAATGTAACAGATAACACTGGTATCAACAACATTGTTTATAAAGAAATTCATAAACTAATTTACATCATATTACATGGGTAGGTACTATGTTTACAAACTAGGTGAAAAACACATAACCGGTTTACGAGCTTCTTATTCAGTATTATATCAGCGTCTATTCACAGCTATTCAACTTTCCTTCTAACACCAAGCATGTAAGCAAATCATTCCACTTTTGCTTTACCTGAAAAGCATGTTAAAACGGGTCAACTACGTCTAGTTGGTGAGTTTCAAGTTTCACGAGTGTCAATGAAATCAGTACACGAGTTCGTAAAGTTTACAGTGTGTATGTATATATGTATGTGTATGATGTATTATACTAAGCCACAAGTGAAACCGAAACGAGCTAAAACACATGGCCTCCACTGCCCATGCACTCCCGTTGGCATTTAACAGCCACTTTGCCCCAAGTATGTACTATGTCTAACACCACATAGCAGTATGTAAAATATAATGACAATGTGCAACTGGGTTTACATATGTTCCGGCATACCCCTCCGGCTCTGTCAGTTGGGTTTGTCAAACCGATAGTACTATCCACACGTCACCGGCACGAAGTTAATCACTTGTGTTTGTGGGGACTTGTCAAGTGTTAGTACTTAGATAATCCACATCATCACACGTTTTCAAGTATATCAGTATATGTAAACATGCTTTTCACCCCAAAAGTTCGTAAAACAGTTTAGAAAGTGGGGGTCGTGAAACTCACCTTATCGTAGTTCGCACGGAAATTACGTATCAATAAGTCAGATGCCTCGTTTATAGCCTGATTCCTATAAACGGTATCGTATTGTTATTACTAGTACAGTGTTCAAGCTAAGTCGGGCTGTATAGATAATCTGGGTATAGATGTTAGGCCCAGAACATGACCATAGTCTTAGATTGTGACGTTGTATACTATGAAATGTTTAAAACTAGATTTGGCTCAGTTTCACCGTTTCCCGAGCCAAGCCCAGTTGATTGTTTATACGTTTCGGGATTAGGTAAGATCACATAAACTTAAGTAAATATATTGATTGATAAAATGATTTGATTTATGAAAGAATTTTAAGGTTTCGGTGTCTGGTTTGATCGCAGGGTTCGTTTCCGTTTTCACACGGGTTTGATTATACAAAACACGCACAATCCACCCGAATTGTCCGGAATTTTCGTAAAAAATTCGTTTTTATCAATATCATTCAAAAATATGATATTTGACCACTTTTGACATTTTGACATACCAGTCAGTCCGTTAAACACAAAACTGCTGGTTTCGTTAAAGCAATTATAATTTAAATCTTTGATTAATCATAACTAAATATGTACTTATATATAAATTATGTAAATTTTTGTAAAAAAACATTAAGACATGGAGAATTTTATAAAAATATTTTCAGAAATTTTATGATTAATTATTTATTTATAAAAATTCATTTAATAGGTTATAATCGTGTAATAAATTGCCCGTTTATATCAAACGACCTCCGAAAAATCCGATAATTTTTACAAATGGCCTCAATGTTATTACATAGCCCCTGCAAAATCTCCAGAACCTAACTCTTTTGACAAAATGCCTTTTTGTGCGTTTTTCGGCTGTTAAAATTCGGTTAAACCATGATTGCACAAACCATACTTAGGCATTTCCAATGATTCCCAAACTTTACCAGTGATCTTACCATCACATATTAAACTCCAAAACCAAGTTTCATAATTTTTCAACATGTTTATCTATTTTTCCCAAATAAACGCTCATAAACGGAAATAAATTCACCAAATATTCTCCGTTTATCGAAAAATTACCAAATTTGAACAGGGACTCATTTATATGATCCCTAATGTTCCTGAAAGTTTTCACAAGCTAACAACAAGCACGTCACAACCTAATACTAAACAGCCCCTAAACGAGTGTTACGGGTTTACCTTGTCGGTTTTCGATGAATTTTGCTAGCTTAAACGACTCTCCGGGTCTCGGGTTGCAAACTCAGTATATCTACATATCATATAACATCAAACCAAGCATAAATCATCCATGTAACAGCCTTGATAATTAGGGTTTCGGTTTTGGGTTCAAACCGAACTTTCTAACCGTAAAAACGTTGTATTCATGTTCTAATCCGCGTTTTTGACCAAAAAAGTATATGTTCCTAGTTTGTAAACATGTTTAACATCAAAACATGGTTTTACTTGATTTTTAGGGTTTTTGGATGGTTAAACATGTTTAAAACTAATCAAGGATTAATTTTTCATGGTTAAACTATGTTAAACATGGTTAAAACTCAAAGAAAATCACTAATTACCTTAGGTTTTTGATGTAACTTTTGAAAGTTTCTGGAGTTCTACTTTGCAGCTGCTTGGACTTCAAATTTTATGAGTTAGAATGAATAATAAAGCTTAAGGTGTAAGTTATATAAAAAAATGTGAAGTATGGTGGGCTGTTCCGATCGGAACCAAGGATGGCCCATAATGGGCTGTTTTGGCCATTAATTCTGATTATACAAGCCCAAAAATGAAAAGCCCACTTCAAATTTAGTTCGGGCTCGGTTTTTCGCAAGAAAATTAATTCGGGTGTGAGAAATAGCACAAAAACGAGTGTTTTTCAGCTTATTTTTGTAAAATAAGAAAAACGTACTGACTCGTTGTAAAATTCCAAAATATTTTCACGGATTGCTTAGAACATGTCATATAAGTGTTTTATAAATCTTTTTCGGCTTAACGGATGCTACAATGCTTGTTTTGATATTAACGATTGCGTTTAAGCTTATAGCGTATCGATAAACGAAACCTTTTTCGTTTAAAGAGTTTTAAACGTACTGGGGCCTAAATATCAATATGTTAGCCTCTATAACATATATATAACTCGTATATGACCCCTCAGTATGTATACGGGTCATAATTAGTATCGGTCGGTTACTCGTTTAAACACTACGAATTAACCGATTTATCGTTTACTTGTTACGTAATGAATATAGTGTACCTCGTTTTGTCGCGAATGTCACATTCTCCCCCCGTTAAGAAATTTCGTCCTCGAAATTTAATGTGTCATCGGTTTTCTTTTTAGGGAACAGGTGTGGGTATTTCTTTCGGAATTCGTTCTTTCGTTCCCAAGTATATTCGGGTCCTTGTTTTGAATTACACCGAACTTTTACCAATGAAATTTTGTTGTGTCGTAACTGTTTGGTTTTCCCGTCTACAATTTCTACCTGTTCCTCTACGAAGTAGAGCTTTTCGTTGATCTGAACATCTTCTAGTGGTACTATTGTCGTTTCATCAGTCAAACACTTTTTCAGATTCGATACATGAAACACGTCGTGAATAGTGCTCAGTTCTAAGGGTAGTTTTAATCGGTAAGCTACAGGACCAATTTTTGCGACAATCTCAAAAGGTCCGATGTATCTCGGGGCTAGTTTACCAGTCTTTCCAAATCTTATAACACCCTTCCATGGCGATACTTTTAAAAATACCTTATCACCTATTTCAAAAGATAACGGTTTTCTGCGAACATCGGCATAACTCTTTTGTCGGTCACGGGCAGCTTTCAATTTTTGTTTAACCTGGTGAATCTTATCGGTGGTTTCCTGAATTAAATCGGATCTTGAAATTTGAGTATCACCCACTTCTGTCCAACATAGTGGTGATCTACATTTTCGCCCGTATAGAGCTTCATAAAGTGCTGCTTGTATACTACTGTGATAACTGTTATTGTAAGAGAATTCAATGAGCGGGAGGTGTTGATCCCAATTCCCTTTGAAGTACAGTACACAAGCACGAAGTAAATCTTCTAAGGTTTGGATGGTTCGTTCGGATTGACCATCGGTTTGGGGATGGTAAGCCGTACTTAGGTCGATTCGGGTTCCCAAGGCTTCTTCTACTGCTTGCCAGAAATGTGAAGTAAAGTGACTGTCTCGATCGAAATAATCGAAAGAGGTACTCCGTGTCGAGATACTATTTCATCGATGTAAATTTGAGCGAGTTTTTCGGTGGTGTAGTTGTTACGGATGGGAATTAAGTGTGCGGATTTGGTTAATCGGTCCACAATTACCCAAATTGCGTTGTGTCCTCGAGAGGTTTTAGGAAGGTGTGTCACAAAGTCCATGGTAATTTGTTCCCATTTCCATTGTGGGATTTCGGGTTGTTGTAACATTCCCGAAGGTTTTTGATATTCCGCCTTTACCCTTGCACATGTTGCACATTTACTTACATACACGGCTATATCCTTTTTCATACCAGGCCACCAGTAAAATTCTTTAACATCCTTATACATCTTATCAGTACCTGGATGAATAGAATATTTGGATTTGTGTGCTTCATCAAGAATCAAATTTCGGAGTTTATAAAGTGTTGGAATCCAGACCCGGTTTTTGTAATAATATACTTCATCAATTTTCTTCTCAAAATTCCTTTCATTTCCATGTAGTTCTTCTTTTTCTAGTTGATCTGCCTTCAAGGCCTCATCTTGTGCAACGCGAACTTGTTCGGTTAGGCTACTTTGAACAATCATTCCGAGTGCTCGTACCCTTAATGGTCTGATTCTGTCTTTTCGGCTTAAAGCATCAGCTACTACGTTGGCCTTACCCGGATGGTATTTAATCTCACAATCATAATCATTTAACAGTTCTACCCATCTCCTTTGTCTCATGTTTAGCTCTTTCTGATCGAATATGTGTTGTAGGCTTTTGTGATCAGTATAGATGGTACATTTAGTGCCATACTAGTAATGTCTCCAAATCTTCAATGCAAAGATAACTGCTCCCAATTCCAAATCATGGGTCGTATAATTCTTTTCATGTACTTTTAATTGTCGGGAAGCATATGCTATTACTTTCTTTCTTTGCATCAGTACGCATCCTAAACCTTTACGAGATGCGTCACAATATACCACCAATTCATCAGTTCCATCTGGAAGGCTTAATATTGGAGCCTCACATAACTTCTGTTTTAACGTTTGGAAGACCATTTCTTGTTCTTCTCCCCATTCATATGCTCGATCTTTTTGAGTTAGGAGGGTTAGAGGTTGTGCAATACTTGAAAAGTTTTCAATGAATCTTCTATAATATCCGGCTAGTCCTAAGAATTGACGAATTTCTCTTGGTGACTTAGGCACTTGCCAATTCTTAATGGCCTCAATTTTACTTGGGTCTACTTGGATCCCTTGATGGTTCACAATGTGTCCCAAAAACTGTACTTCTTGTAGCCAAAACTCACATTTGGACAACTTTGCGTATAACTTCTCTTGCCTCAATAATTTTAAGATTTCCCGCAAATGTTGTTCGTGTTCCTCCTTACTTCTCGAATATATCAAAATGTCATCGATAAACACTATCACGAACTTGTCAAGGTAAGGTTTGCAAACTCGGTTCATGAGGTCCATAAACACTGCAGGTGTGTTTGTCAACCCAAACGGCATAACCAAAAATTCATAGTGACCATACCGAGTTCGGAAAGCTGTTTTTGGTACGTCTTCTTCCTGAATTCTTACTTAATAATAACCAGATCTAAGATCAATTTTTGAAAAATACTTCGCACCTTGGAGCTGATCAAACAAGTCATCAATTCGAGGTAAGGGGTATCTATTCTTTATAGTCACTTTATTCAATTCCCGATAATCAATACACATTCGAAAACCCCCATCTTTCTTCTTTACAAACAACACTGGTGCTCCCCACGGTGAGTAACTAGGGCGAATAAAACCCCTGTCCAGTAATTCTTGTAACTGGTTGGACAGTTCTTGCATTTCAGAAGGTGCAAGTCTATAAGGTGCCTTAGCAATGGGTGCTGCTCCCGGTATCAAGTCAATACGGAATTCAACCTGTCGGGTCGGTGGTAAACTAGGCAACTCATCGGGGAATACATCTGAATACTCGTGAACCACTGGGATGTCTTCCATTCGTTTTTCCTCGGGTTCCTTAACTGTTATGCTCGCCAAGTATAATGTACAACCTTGGCGTAAATATCTCAATGCCTTAAGTTGAGATATGAGAGGCAGTACCGTACCAGATTTCTCACCTTGAACAATCATAGCTTCATCATTCGAAAGAGGTATTCTAACGGTCTTATCCTTACAGACAATTTCAGCTTTATACTTAGATAGCCAGTCCATACCGACTATAACATCGAAACTTCCCAATTCTACTGGAAGTAAATCAATAAGGAATGGGTGGTCGTTTAGGATAAGGGAACAGTTTCGGGCTATTCGGTTAACAAGTATAGACTTACCGTTAGCGAGTTCTATAGTATATGGTTTTGTTAGTTCACTAACCGGCATATTTTCTAAAGGTAAAAAATTAACAGATACGAAACTTCTATCGGCGCCCGTATCAAACAAAACTGAAGCATACTGACCCGAAACTAAGAATGTACCTGTCACCACATTCGGATCATGACGCGCTTCACCCGGTCCTAATACAAACGCGCGTCCCCTAGCTGCATTGGAGGTTGATGCTTGTGCTTGGTTCTGCCTTCTCACTGTACCCGGGTTCAAATTGGGGCAGTATCTCCGAAAATGTTCCGTACTGCCACATTCATAGCAGGCACGGAGGTTCGTGGTAGGTGGGGTTTGTTGGTTGAGTTGTGGGCGGGTTGGTTGAGGTCGAGGGAGTTGAGTTGATTGCGGTGGACGGTTAACAGTGTTGGTGGGGGTTCTACAGTTGGGGGCATAGTGTCCCGTTCTTCCACACTTTTGACAAGTGATCGGTTTGCAATCACCCACATGATGAAAGTTACATCTTCTGAACTTCGGTAACGTCCCTTTATAGGTCTCTTGTTTTACATTAGAACTGGTCATGGCATAACTTCGGGTATTCGGACGAGCCCGCTTGTTTTGAGGGTTTCCTTGCATTCTTGTCCCATAATCAGTTCGTTTTAAACTTGTTGTTTCACCTGGCATCCTTATCACTCCACTTCTCATCAGATCAAAAGTAACGACACCCTTTTGAGATACAGCACTTTCTAATGTCGGGTGGGCAACTGAATTCACTATACTTCTCACAGCAGGGGTCAGTCCCCAGATATAACGTTCAATTCGCTTCGCTTCCGGTGTAACTAACCATGGAACTAAGCGGGACAGTTCGTTAAAATGATTCGTGTATCCCACATGGTCCGCTCCTTTCATTTCCAGATTCCATAACTAGTGTTCCAACCTCTGAATCTCACTTTTAGGACAAAAATGCTCTAGTGTAAGGCCCCGTTACCGGTAACCCTACTTTCGTGTTGGATTTACTCATAAACACAGTTCTAAATATCAGAGTTAATTAAAAACTTTACGCGGAATATAAAACTTTCATAAAACATTACATATCGATTCATAATCATGTCTTAAAACATTCCTCTTGTCTTTCAAAATCAAAACATAACTTAATAAACATATCAGATCTTCAGATGCCAGGCTTTAGTCTTCTGCCATGTGTCCTCCACTCAAGCCAGCTGTCTCAACCTACTCACCTGCGTGCATACTAAAAGTCAGCTACGCTGAGTGAGTTCTAGTTAATCATACAATACCATACAATACCATATTACATACATACGTACTTAACCTCATAACTTTCTTTCATACACACATAAGTACTCATGCCTTCATTCTTACTTACATACTTTCTTTCTTACTTACATACTTTCTTTACATTCACAATCATACGTTTTAAAGAGCCTTTCGCCCTATAACCTCACAGATATTATAAGGGTCTGGTCCCTAACATCACAGATATTATAAGGGTCTGGTCCCTAACATCACAGATATTATTAGGGTCTGGTCCCTAACATCACAGATATTATAAGGGTCTGGTCCATAACATCACAGACATTATAAGGGTCTGGTCCCTAACATCACAGATATTATTAGGGTCTGGTCCCTAACATCACAGATATTATTAGGGTCTGGTCCCTTGTTTTCGAATATTAGTAGGGTTCGATTCCCTCTTTGTTACCATACAACCATACATAATACCTCGAGTATTATTAGGGCTCGGTACCCTTTTCGTAACCATACAACCATACAACCGTCATTTCCTTCCTTTATTAACTTTATTACGTTCATACACATAAACATACATATCATACTTGCCATATTTATAACGTTACAACCTGACAGTACGTGCAATATCCGAAGATCGTTCACGTACCATCAAGCAATCATTCTTACATATCACATATATCACATATGGCATACACTTATCACTTAGGATAAATGTATTAACAACACATCAAGTATGCACACAGCCCCGAAAACATAACAAGGAATGGGGCTAGAAACTCACCTGGATCCTGTTACGCTCGCCGTTGATCGTAATTCCTTTCTTTAACTGGGCTCGGCTAACTGTATAATATTTACACATATCAATTAACTACTACTTCTCGTTTTGTATTTCTATCTATAAATGACCCACAACGAACGGGGGTCCGGGGGCAGCGCCCCTGGCAGCGGGGTTCTAGGGGCGGCAGCCCCTAGCGGGGTCCAAGGGGCAGAGCCCCTGGCTGGGGTTAAGCTGACCTGGTTTTTAATTTTCGATAACTGCCTTAACACATTTTCCATTAGGTTTTTAATTTATTTTCTAAGCGAACTTCACTTTAGGCGAAGTTAAACCTTAGGCGAACTTGGCTTCAGGCGAAGTTAAACCTTAGGCGAACTTGGCTTTTAGGCGAAGTTAAACCTTAGGCGAACTTGGCTTTTAGGCGAAGTTAAACCTCAGGCGAACTTGGCTTTTAGGCGAAGTTACCCATTTAGGCGAAGTTGCCATCAGGCGAACTTGGCTTTTAGGCGAAGTTACCATTTAGGCGAAGTTGCCATCAGGCGAAGTTGCCATCAGGCGAACTTGGCTTTTAGGCGAACTTATCAGGCGAACTTGGCTTGCAGGCGAAGTTCATCAGGCGAACTTAGCTTGCAGGCGAAGTTCATCGCTTGAAGGCGAAGTTGCCCAGATGAAGGCGAAGTTGTCGCGCTGCAGATCTGTTTGCCCATAACTCCTTCGTTTCTTAGCCAAATAACTCGATTTTGGTACCCACGGAATCGTATGATCGGCACCTACAAATCCCAACCATCAAATCGGCCTAAAATCGACGTTTTAGGGGTCCGATTTGGGCAGTTGTGTTTCGGGTCCGATTAACCCGTCAAATCCTAACCATTTTCAGTAATATTAGCTTTGCGGGATTAGTTCTTACCTTTCCAACTCAGATCTACCAGCAAAATCTCGGGTCTCGACTTCGGATCTCGGTCGGTTATGTGTGTGCTTTGAGTGTGTAAAAGAGAAAGATGGAAATAAAATGATATCATGGGCTTGGGATGGGTATTTATAAGCCCACGGACCCAAGGCCCATTCTCATTTAACCCATCTTACGTAATCTAAGCCCATGACCCGTTCCTTACTCGACATTAAATAACTAAAACGTGAAATCACTAAACATAACTTTCTTTTATTTAACATTATAAAAATTTTAGGATGTTACATCTAGCATGAGGGTTTTTAATTCAGTCCATGACATACGATTAATAGCATCTTGTCCCCTTATTTGGACTACCGTGTTCCACCACATCAACGCTTGGTCTAGAAACATACTGGTAGTAAATTTGACCACGCGGTTCGGTGGACACTCACTGATATTAATTACTGATTCGGTCTTTTCTATCCATTTGACCAGCCCGCTAGGTCCTTCAATACCCTTAAACTCAATCGGTTTACATGATGTAAATTGTTTGTATGAGTACTCCTGACGCGGGGGTTCTCGGTTATTATTATTATTATTATCGGTATTGGTCCGAGTATTATCATTATTAGTTGTGTTAACAACCGGTACAGGGTTCGGGATATTATCAGGGTGCACAACAGGTTCTGGGTTCCCAGTGACATTCATAGTTGGAAGAGTGTTATTATTATTTATGACATTATCAGTATTCACTGGGGTAGTAACACCCGGGGCTACATTAGTGTCCGGCGGAGGTGTATTAACAGTGGCCGTGGTGGTGCTCGTAGGTTGATTAACAGTATTGTTAGCACGTATGCCTGCAGTGACTTGTGCTACAATTGTTGGTATCACTGCTTGTAGTTGACGAGTAATCATTGCGGCCACTTCCGCCTCAGACAAAGGGTTTGCTTTCTTCGGGGCCATTCTATAAATTAATCAATTATATAATAATCAATATCGTTTCACTATGATCAACACAACTTTACGATATTACAATTTCACAACACATAACTATGCCAAAGAAAACACGTTTGTATTAATTATAATCATTACTGTACATATGCATCCAAAATTAGCGCATAGGCTTAACCTGGTATAGGCCAGCGCTTGTATATGCGTATCAAAATTTGTCACTAAGTGACATGTAGACTTAACCCGATAAGGGCCAGTGCTTGAAATAGTACTAAACCACAAACAACTCCCAAGTCAGCCCAACACGCTGTAACAAAATGCTGCTTGGGATATCAAAAGACTATATACATAAGACTAGACTACTATGTCCTATCCATTCTTTGTAACATGAAACCACAACCAAACAACAGCAGCCACTAGGGCCGCATTAACCGCTAAGCATACCCCTAGTAGTATCATTGCCCGATCCTGACGCCCATGGCTGTGAGCACTGGATCTTTGCACAATTCTGATTTCTTGCTGCATGTACCACATGTGATCTTGCATATCATGTCTATGCTGGTTTAGGTTATTTATCAAATGTGATTGTTCTAAAAGCTGATCAGTTGCTAAACCAAACCATGCTGAATCAGAATGACGAGGTGGCTCGGGTACCGGGGCGGGTAAACCCCAAGTAGGAATAGGTATCTCAGTGACCTGTATGTTTCTCCCCTATGGTACGTAGATCGAGGTGGGGGAGAGGTGTGCTCAGGTGGACGCACTGAAATGCGAGCGGTCTGACGGTTTCTAATAGTGGGTGGGGGTACTGGTGTATGCTGTACAGGTGGAGTAGGGGATCTGGGTGCTCTAACAGGTGAATGATAAGCACTAGTAGCTCCCTGTCCTGCAACATTCCTAGGGGATTCCCTAGGGGGGTAGGTGTCACAACGGTAACCCGATAAGTCGGGTTGATCTGAGGGTACCTCGTAAGGAATTAACGCATCTGCACCTTCTTCCATTTCCTCTGATTCCTCCTCAGTTTCCTCTTCCGGATCCTCCTCCTCCTCCTCAGACCTTGTTGGTAGGGTATTAGGTAAACGATCAGTAGATCTTGACATATTCCTGCACAATGGTTAGTAATAAGAATAATATCCTTCTATATTAATCATAGTAAAATACATGCAGGTATTTATACACATAGGCACAAATAATCGTTTATATACACAAATTTTATCTATTATTATATTTTATACACATATGTTGCTGTTTTTACCTATTCGATTGTTTATCGACTTCCTCTCGAATTCCCTGGTACAAACAAGTCCGTTATTACGTTCCGGACCATAATAACCCACTTGTCCATTCGCGTTCATCACGAGAATCATTCGTGTATATTATTTAATATTATTTTATTCCCAGAGTTAATCGAGCCTACGGTTATCTTAGGGTATCCTAAGGGACATCCTAATTCTTTATAACCAATGGCTCTGATACCAACTTCTGTCACACCCCGACTAGGTCGCAGCGGAAGCGTAATACGGGAATGTAACAGATAACACTGGTATCAACAACATTGTTTATAAAGAAATTCATAAACTAATTTACATCATATTACATGGGTAGGTACTATGTTTACAAACTAGGTGAAAAACACATAACCGGTTTACGAGCTTCTTATTCAGTATTATATCAGCGTCTATTCACAGCTATTCAACTTTCCTTCTAACACCAAGCATGTAAGCAAATCATTCCACTTTTGCTTTACCTGAAAAGCATGTTAAAACGGGTCAACTACGTCTAGTTGGTGAGTTTCAAGTTTCACGAGTGTCAATGAAATCAGTACACGAGTTCGTAAAGTTTACAGTGTGTATGTATATATGTATGTGTATGATGTATTATACTAAGCCACAAGTGAAACCGAAACGAGCTAAAACACATGGCCTCCACTGCCCATGCACTCCCGTTGGCATTTAACAGCCACTTTGCCCCAAGTATGTACTATGTCTAACACCACATAGCAGTATGTAAAATATAATGACAATGTGCAACTGGGTTTACATATGTTCCGGCATACCCCTCCGGCTCTGTCAGTTGGGTTTGTCAAACCGATAGTACTATCCACACGTCACCGGCACGAAGTTAATCACTTGTGTTTGTGGGGACTTGTCAAGTGTTAGTACTTAGATAATCCACATCATCACACGTTTTCAAGTATATCAGTATATGTAAACATGCTTTTCACCCCAAAAGTTCGTAAAACAGTTTAGAAAGTGGGGGTCGTGAAACTCACCTTATCGTAGTTCGCACGGAAATTACGTATCAATAAGTCAGATGCCTCGTTTATAGCCTGATTCCTATAAACGGTATCGTATTGTTATTACTAGTACAGTGTTCAAGCTAAGTCGGGCTGTATAGATAATCTGGGTATAGATGTTAGGCCCAGAACATGACCATAGTCTTAGATTGTGACGTTGTATACTATGAAATGTTTAAAACTGGATTTGGCTCAGTTTCACCGTTTCCCGAGCCTAGCCCAGTTGATTGTTTATACGTTTCGGGATTAGGTAAGATCACATAAACTTAAGTAAATATATTGATTGATAAAATGATTTGATTTATGAAAGAATTTTAAGGTTTCGGTGTCTGGTTTGATCGCAGGGTTCGTTTCCGTTTTCACACGGGTTTGATTATACAAAACACGCACAATCCACCCGAATTGTCCGGAATTTTCGTAAAAAATTCGTTTTTATCAATATCATTCAAAAATATGATATTTGACCACTTTTGACATTTTGACATACCAGTCAGTCCGTTAAACACAAAACTGCCGGTTTCGTTAAAACAATTATAATTTAAATCTTTGATTAATCATAACTAAATATGTACTTATATATAAATTATGAAAATTTTTGTAAAAATACATTAAGACATGGAGAATTTTATAAAAATATTTTCAGAAATTTTATGATTTATTATTTATTTATAAAAATTCATTTAATAGGTTATAATCGTGTAATAAATGGCCCGTTTATATCAAACGACCTCCGAAAAATCCGATAATTTTTAAAAATGGCCTCAATGTTATTACATAGCCCCTGCAAAATCTCTCGAACCTAACTTTTTTGACAAAATGCCTTTTTGTGCGTTTTTCGGCTGTTAAAATTCGGTTAAACCATGATTGCACAAACCATACTTAGGCATTTCCAATGATTCCCAAAATTTACCAGTGATCTTACCATCACATATTAAACTCCAAAACCAAGTTTCATAATTTTTCAATATGTTTATCTATTTTTCCCAAATAAACGCTCATAAACGGAAATAAATTCACCAAATATTCTCCGTTTATCGAAAAATTACCAAATTTGAACAGGGACTCATTTATATGATCCCTAATGTTCCTGCAAGTTTTCACAAGCTAAAAACAAGCACGTCACAACCTAATACTAAACAGCCCCTAAACGAGTGTTACGGGTTTACCTTGTCGGTTTTCGATGAATTTTGCTAGCTTAAACGACTCTCCGGGTCTCGGGTTGCAAACTCAGTATATCTACATATCATATAACATCAAACCAAGCATAAATCATCCATGTAACAGCCTTGATAATTAGGGTTTCGGTTTTGGGTTCAAACCGAACTTTCTAACCGTAAAAACGTTGTATTCATGTTCTAATCCGCGTTTTTGACCAAAAAAGTATATGTTCCTGGTTTGTAAACATGTTTAACATCAAAACATGGTTTTACTTGATTTTTAGGGTTTTTGGATGGTTAAACATGTTTAAAACTAATCAAGGATTAATTTTTCATAGTTAAACTATGTTAATCATGGTTAAAACTCAAAGAAAATCACTAATTACCTTAGGTTTTTGATGTAACTTTTGAAAGTTTCTGGAGTTCTACTTTGCAGCTGCTTGGACTTCAAATTTTATGAGTTAGAATGAATAATAAAGCTTAAGGTGTAAGTTATATAAAAAAATGTGAAGTATGGTGGGATGTTCCGATCGGAACCAAGGATGGCCCATAATGGGCTGTTTTGGCCATTAATTCTGATTATACAAGCCCAAAAATGAAAAGCCCACTTCAAATTTAGTTCGGGTTCGGTTTTTCGCAAGAAAATTAATTCGGGTGTGAGAAATAGCGCAAAAACGAGTGTTTTTCAGCTTATTTTTGTAAAATAAGAAAAACGTACTGACTCGTTGTAAAATTCCAAAATATTTTCACGGATTGCTTAGAACATGTCATATAAGTGTTTTATAAATCTTTTTCGGCTTAACGGATGCTACAATGCTTGTTTTGATATTAACGATTGCGTTTAAGCTTATAGCGTATCGATAAACGAAACCTTTTTCGTTTAAAGAGTTTTAAACGTACTGGGGCCTAAATATCAATATGTTAGCCTCTATAACATATATATAACTCGTATATGACCCCTCAGTATGTATACGGGTCATAATTAGTATAGGTCGGTTACTCGTTTAAACACTACGAATTAACCGATTTATCGTTTACTTGTTACGCAATGAATATAGTGTACCTCGTTTTGTCGCGAATGTCACAGCTTCTTGGAACATATTCAAGTTTATGCATGTTGGTGTTTCAAGATCGACGCCTCAGGGATATTCTACCAAGCCCTCGTTTGATGAAACATGTAAACAATACAGGGATAGGGTGTTTGGTATGAAAGATTGAAGATCAAGACAATCAAGACCTAGAAATATCCAATGGGGAGTTTGTTAGAACATAATGTCTAGTGCTAGATGTCTAATGCTAGGATCTTGTATTTTGTATGTTAAACAGATTAGGAAGTATGTAATCCATGTAAGGCGCATATGTACCTATACAGACGTATAACTACATATACGACGTATATGTTATACGCCGTATAAGTGCATATACGCTGTATATGTCACTTATCCAGGCGTATATGTTTCCTCTATATAAAGAGCCATATCCATTCAATATATCTAGTTGTTGATGCGGTAATCTGTCATATCCTTTGTACTGATAATCTGTTGATGATATAAAGCTTAAACGTTTAAAGTAATCTTGTGATATCTCATCTCATAATGATTTTCACTCATGTGTTAAAGAGTATATAACAATTCAAGTCATATCAATCATAATGCATCCCGGGTTTTTTCAGTTATGATGACTATGAGCATTATGGTTGTAAATGCTCATGTTGAAAATATCCTTACGTTGTCCACCATTTTTTTTCAGTATCTGCAATCAAATTATCTTAATGTTGTGTTTTAACACTTTTGTATTTTGATTAGTGCTTTTTTAACCAAAAAAATCAAACATTGTCAAGCTTATCTTATAAAATTGAGTGCTCAAACGAGAAATGAGACTACTTTAGTTTTGTATTTAACTTATTCATTTAATTAAATGTGAAGCAAGATGAGCTAATAATTGAAAAGTACAAATCCAATTTTTTATAAAAGGCTTTGATTTTTTATTCGCTTAGGGCCACCAAAATAGTTGGGTCGGCCCTGGGTTAAAGTCAAAGGAGGCTATAAGTTTGTGACAGATTATAATCTATTAGGGCTTGTTGCTTCAAACATGGGAAGGGAGATTGAAGACACGGACATGTGGCGAGTCATCTACATCAAATATCTTGATGTTCTCGTCAACATGGTGAAGGAAAGTGCAGCAGTTCTAAAGAAACACGAGGCATAAACGAGTTATACAACAAAACTGAATGTAATTATGCACTATGCATAGGCAAGACGAGAAGGGAGCAAAAGAGTTTGGGAAAATAAGGAGATTTGATTTTCAACCAATCTTTGAAGAAGTTACGGAAGCAAATGCATCACCAAAGTCATATATACGCCCTTTGCTAAGTTTAGGGTATGATGATAGATATAAACTTAACATTATTAGACATATTATATTTGTATTATGTTTGCAATTATTTTCAGTGACATATTAAACTTTTCTATAAGTGTGGTGATTTAAAGGTTAGGCTAAACGTATCACTCTTTCTTACTTTCATACCTCATTTCTGAACTTTCTATGTGTCACATGTTTCCTGCCTTATAACAAAAATCAATTTAATATTTTGTTATGTTCAGGTGCATCAAAGTAATGTCATATGAGAAAAGAACCAATTTGTTAATCAAGTTGTATGTTATTTAATCTTTTTTATTTATTAATAAACAATACGTTTTTTTAAAGGTAAGCTAAATCAAAAATTAAAAAAAAAAAACACTTTAAAAAACATTTTGATATAAAAATAACAAATTTTTTCAAAAAAAAAATTATGGTTATTTTTGAAAACTAAAAAAATGTTTTATATAACATACAATAAAAAAGGGGAAAAGTTATTTAAGAAAATAGATTCTTTTTAGTAACAAAAATAAATAAAAGATAACAAAATGGCAAAGAAAAAACAAAAAAGTTTAAACTATATTAATATAAAACTCGAGGAATGGGTTATGTTTAGTTAAAGTAAAGAAAATGAGTATGTTTAGCAGCACCTTAAACAACGGGGTTATCCACAAAAACGGTTGTGACGGTTTCTTTTGGATAACAACGTTTCAAACATTTGCCTAAACTTGTATATATGTATCTATTGTATTCAGTGAACAAATCAACAAGTTTATCAATAAACCAAGGTCATTGTTTCATATAGAGCTGGCCTAACAATATTGTTGGGTGAAGCTAGAGCTTGAGGCCTCTCGAATAAATAAAACATTGTTTAAAATGTTTAAATATATGTATATATATGTCAAAAAAACATATTAAAATCTTATAACTGAAAAAAAAAAAAACCACAACCAGATGTTGCCCCATCGGTTAGAATTCAAGGCTTCAACATTCAAAAGGCTTTTCATTCAACTGAGGTTCCAGCCTCTTAGGTTGCAAGTCTTTTTGTTGTTTATATTCACTTTGTTAACTTCTAATATTTCCTCATGTATATAACTACTCTCTACTGTTGAGAAAAGAAAAGAAAGTTGGAAACTATAAATCATTCTTTTTTATTTGTATTATAAATCGAACTCCTTTTTTAAAACAAAATTTTAAATTTTGTAATTTTATATATAAAACATGACAATCGGTTGATAAATTTCAAAGTTAAAAGTTACAAATTCTGTAATTCATCTCTTCAACCTGTGTAAGGGCCTTGCTTTTTTCATTTACTTCATGCCCTCAAATTGATTGGGCCGTCACGAGTTTCATATGTTCATACATTAAATCACACAAAACACACACGATTCATTAGTATTTTATCAATTTGTATTTCCAACAAGTTTTAGGTACAATTCCCTCGAATAAATAAATAATCTTAAACAGATTATTAGTTTCGACATCACACATTCATCACCCTTATTTTCTTGTGTACCCATGATCCCGTGGCTATTAGTGTCATTTTTACCAAAACAACACCCTTCGAAACAAACCCTCATGTCCTTGATACAAATCAATTCTTGAGACTTATATAATGTTTAAGGTCTCCTATTTGAAGCACATGTCGTCCTAATGCAACCTTCCTAGTCCCATCTTTATCCACCACACTCATCTGGTTGCAAACATCAATCGTGAAGTTCACCGAAGCACGCTCCCATGGCCCCAACCGCACTCTCTTGAAATCCAAAAGTTGTTTATGAGGGGAGTCGTGGATCACTTGAGGCGGGTACGAGAACAACAAAATGGTATGGCTTCCGGTCATTTTTCCAGTATTGGTAACCATGATATCCGCGTTGAATGTTAAACCATTACAAACGTCATTTGTCGAATTAAAGAAAGTATGGGCTTTGGTTATGGGAACTGATAAGTATGAGGGTGCTTTGATGAGGTGATGGACGTATAATGTGTAGCTAAGTCCGTATCCGAATGGGGTAAACGGTTTCGCCTCGATAGAAGCGGTAGCTTCGGCCGGGATAGCCGGTTGCTGAGTCGGCTCGCATGTTCATGTTGGTCATGGAAACGCTGTCTGCATATGATCGTGGGTACCAGGTCATCGGTAATCTTCCACCTACAAGTGTGTTAGGAAAAACAATGGTAGGTTAGTTAGACTTCTTTGCATATATAACATTGACCGTAATGTTTTAACTAAATCCTTTAATATAATCCATTTATCATAAGATTTATATCTTTAGGAGAAATAAAAAATAATTAATTAAAAGCTACTCTAGAAAGAAAATTTACTTTGTCCACGTAAGCGTATGAAGAGAGAATTGTGCCTACTTACACTTAAGTCCAAGTATCCAATAACGTTCGGTCACAAATGAAAAACAAAGATATATAATATTTAAAAGATCATTGTCATCCCTACCTATACGGGGCAGGGGCATTTGTTTGGATAGGTTTCATGGTTTCTTATCATATAGCAAACTCATCTCTATCTATATAGGTAGATTATCAAAGTACAATTTATGACAAATGTTTATAGTGAATATACTATTTTTAGATACATTTGAAGAACTAAAAACACCAATTAATAATCAATTTATTACATATAAAATTTGAGGGTACTTGTGGGTGTTGCCAGTAATTATTTGGTGGTTTGTGGGTACTCGAGGGTAGATATGAAATAACGATGTAGGATTGGTCAATGTATGGATACTATCCACGAGTGCTCATTCTCTCTAATGAAAAGCATGGGTCACATTATTTTATAAAGAGAAACAAAAATGAAAATGATTTTTAGCCACATAAGAAAACCCCTCAAAAAAAATTACACATATAAATAAATAAATCATAGCTCAAAATTTATTAAAAAATAAAACTAAAAACACAAAAAAGTTTCTACCGTCTTTCTCGTTCTCATAAAAAATACATTGTTAAGTTCAAAAGGTCGTCGTGTCTTTTTATTTATCATTGTGTTTTATGTTTATTTTCGTTATTAATTGTTTCTTTTTCCTTGACATTGTGTTTTGTTTTCTTTATACAGGGTTATATTACTTAACATTGTACTATATTGTGTTCGACATTATGTTATATTTTGCGATCTATTGTGACTTTTTTTAGTTATAATTGTGTCTTTTGTTCATTTTCGTTATTGTGTCTTTGATCTCGACATTATTTCTTTTCGTCAAATTTTTTTATTTTTTATTTTTTTTGTACTTTTTTAAACAGGAATGACTGTAGAAACATTTTAGTTTTTTAATTTTTTTCGTTTTTTATTTATATTTTGAGTTATGTTTTTTATTGTTATTATTATTTTTTGAATTTATTTTTAAAGGATTTTTATGTGTGGTCACAAATACTTCTCACACTTCTCATTTTTTTTTCTTTCTTTGTATTTTAACTTTACCTAAAAAACATTATATTTTTCTTTTGTACTCAATTAAATAATATTTTTTTATACATTTATAAATACAGTTTTCTCTATACTTACTTACAATCAATTCAAAAAAAAAATTAAAACTAAATATGGACAAACTTTTTTTTCCTAAAATTTATAAAAGAATCACTACATTTTTTCTCTCCATCCTATAATTTACACTTACAATCACCTAACCAACATATACTTTACAAACTTTCCTCACATACTTTTACATGATATGATGAGAATGTTATAAGAGCATTCACATTCAATCCTCTATTTACAAATATGAAATTACAATAAAAATTATTACATTTTCTATCTTCTCAATTAAATAATACTTTTTTATACATTTATCATTACAATTTCTTTTTTCTTCACTCACGGTCGTTTTCAAATTATATTAAAAAATTATATAGAAAAAACAGTAATTTTTCAAATATACAAAAAGATCACTGCAGTTCTTTCTCCTATACTTACAACACCCTAAATTACTGTTACGTTATAAAAAACTTCACTCATACTCAAAACTATTAAGTTTACTAAACGCCTTTATACTAAAAATTATTCCAAAAGTTAATTCCCACTAAAAACCAAAACAGTTTTTAACCTTTAATTTTACTAAACACCTTTATACTCAAAAACTCTTTTTTTATTTCAAAAATATTGTGAAACTTCAAATTATTAAAACATAATTTTAAAAACTTAAACAATGATAACTTAATTTTTAAAATACTACAAAAATTAACTTTTTAAATTTTTTACAACTTATATTTTAAAATAATTAAAAATTTAATGTTAGAAAAACTTAGCTATCTTAAATATGAAAAAACTTATAACTATTAAAGTACTATTTTTTAAAGAACTTGTGAGGGCAAAGAAAATGCCACCACCACAAAATAAATCACAATTTTTCATTTGGTCAATATAACCTTTGGTAAAATTAGAAATGTTAAAAGTCGATTTTGTATTTTTCCTTGTCAAATTTATTACTTTGGAAACAAGAGATAGAGTCAAGCAGCCATTTTTATAACTTTAATGATCTATGGTAGGGAATGAGCATTTTTGGTACCGGTATTGAATTTGAATTCAATACTGATTTGGTACCATCAATATTGAATCGGTACCAAGTTTTTAGTTTCGGTATTGGTACGGTACCGGTACAGTTCGGTACGGGTACCGGGATTTTCCGAAGTTTGCACGTAATGCCGGTATCGTACCAGTACCGAACCGAACATTTCGGTACCGGTACTAAATATTTCGAATTTTCGGGATCGGGATTTTCAGAATCGGTATCGATTCAGATAATTAACATTCAGATATCGATTCAGATTATTTAATTTTTTTTGACACTTTACGACTACTACCAGGATTATAACGACCATAAACAACATCAGCTAGAGCACCACCACCTTCTTGCCCAGGCAAACCCATCCACAAAATACTACTAATTTTTGGGTTACATTTAGCGAACGTAACATCCATTCCGCAACCCGACATTATCGCAAGAATCACAGGTCCTCTAGCCGAATACGCAACCTTGGACACAAGAAGATTTTGTTCTCCCGGAAGATCTATTTCAATCCTATCCAAAGCCTCATGCTCTATGGACAAGTCAGTCCCCATGACTAGAACCACCGCATCAGCGTTTGCAGCCGCAGTCTTAGCCTTTTCAAACAAATGAGTTGACGCACACTTCACGTCGGTGCACCCCGGCTCGTACACAGTTTGAACCGCCTCCGAGAGCCCCTGTAGAGGAGTTGTGTATTTGCATGGGACCCCCGCGTAGTTTCCAATCATCGCTTTTGTTGCATTTGCATTCGGCCCGATAACCGCTAGAGTCTTGATGTCACTCGGGACAAGTGGTAACGACCCTAAACTGTTTTTAAGCAACACGATCCCTTGTCGGGCCGCTTCACGGGCTAAGTCTTGGTTAGCTTGTGTGCATATATCTTGTTTGCCTAACTTTCCGAATATTTGTTTGTTTGGGTTACCATCAAAGAACCCGAGCCTCATAAGGGTTATGAAGTTATTTGTGACCGCTCGATCGACGGCCGATTCTCTTACCAAGCCTCTTTTTACAGCTTTTTCAGTGAAATTTTTTAAGGAATCTCCGCAGTTGAGATCCAACCCTGCGTTTAGTGCATCCGCTGCAACTTCTTCGGGTGTTTTAGCCCATTTTTGGTCTTTCATCATGACTTCTAATGAATCACAATCCGAGCTAATATATCTGTAACAAAGATGTGTCAGTACTGCTAAATATGTATCATTTGTCATCATATAGGAAGTAGGACAATCGCAAAAATTGTTATACGGCCATATGACACTATCATTGGTTTGTGCCATCGCATCAGTCATTTCTTTGTTAGTATAATACATCATACAGCACGTCTATTAGAACGAACGAACACCACTCTTATAAACATTATGGTACATATGATTAGTCAATATAGAACGCCATACGACCAACACCGGGGCGAAGCTATGTGGGGACCGGGGGTGGCCCCGGTCACTGCCGTTTTCTTCATTAGTAGGGTAAATTTCGCGATTTTTCTCGAAAATTTTTATAGGTATTAAACGCGGTCACCCCCCGATGTATTTTTCCAAAATGCTACCAGTCACTACTGATTTTGATTTTTTAATATAATACCCCATCGTTTGTTTTTTTTCTAAAACCTTGCAATATTTATAAACAAAAGTTACAAAATAGTAGTCGAATAGTAAAAGATTTGTTTTTATGAATATTTTAAGTCTTTGCAATTCTTCTTCTACGTATTCACCCTTAGGGATGAGATCGGTACTGTACCGGTGCCAGCATATTCGGTTCGATACCGGTATTGAAGGTAAAATTTAAGATATACCGATACCAAAACTCAAAACTTTGGTATTTATTTGTACCGACGGTACCAAATCTGTACCGATTTCGGTACCGGTACCGGTATCAATACCGAATTTGTTTATCCTTACTCACCCTTCCTCTCGCATCATCATGAATATTTTATGTCTTTGTTAGTTAAAATACTATTTTGTTTTTTTGTTGTAAGAACAATTGTTTGAATAAATGAAGAAAAATTAGATATATAGATGTCATATTGTTTGATCCGACCCGACCCGAATCACCGACACGAACCGAATCGTCGACCCAGAAATTTTTGAGTCCGTAACTTCGATCACCCCCGTAACTAAGCCCAAGCTTCTCCACTGACCAACACCACTCGTATAATCCATATAAACATTATGGCATATATGATTTGTCAATATAGTAGCCATACAACTTGATCATTTGACCATATTTCTCATATCATACAACTCATGTGACTTTAGTGATATATCTTTTTATTGTGTTCCCGAGTTTCATTTAACTGAGGAAAGAGAAGGAAAAGGAGGGATGAAAAAAATATGTTGTATTCCCGAGTTTCATTTAAGAAAGGAAAATTTAAAAGAGGTGTTCCCGAGTTTTATTAAAAGAAAGAAAATGAGGGGAGATAAGAGAAAATGATGAGTAAAATAAAAGAATTTGTATCTTTTCAAATTGGAAAGATTTAGACGAAAAATAAGTTGAAGAGTAACACTTCTAGAGTCTCATTTAACGATGGGAGGGGAGGGAAAGGAGGAGAAAATGTTAAAATATCATGTTCCAAAGATTTTTTAAGGAGAGAATGGGAGGAGAGTGAAGGGAAAATACTAGAAAATTTAAACATATAATCATCCTCTCAAATTGGAGAGATTAGGAGCGAAAATCTTTTCATTACTAACTTACCCTTAAAACAAATTTTATTTTAGTTTTACTTAAAGGGTATGATAATAAAACTATAACTTTCTTTTCTTTTCCTCTCAACTCGGGAACACATGAAATATGTAAAATCCTTGATTTTCCTTTCCTTCTCATTAAACTCGGGAACACAAAAAAAAAACTTTTCTATCTCCTTTCTTTTCTCTCCTAATTTCCTTCCGCTCCCCTCCCCTTGTTAAATGAGACTCTGGAACACAGTAGGAGATATCAAAAGATAAGGAGAAAAAACTTTCTTTTCCTTGTCTTTCTTTTCATAAATGAACTTGGGAACACAGCGTTTGCCTCTCCCTTAATTAAATATATTACACAATGTGCCTATTGAAAACTTATTTGTATTAGGCTCACCGATATACACCCCTCACACCGGTGAGGGGTTTGATGTGGAAGGTTAGGCGACACCCTTCACACGATGGGTCACGCAGGAGCACCCCCCCCCCTAAATTGGTCACGAGTGACCTGAGGAGACTGACAACGGTTAGTCGTGTCACGCAAGAATGAATCAATTCTTTTTTTTTTCTTTTTCTTTTTGGTTGGAACTAGGGGTGGCTAGATTGATGCCTGAAATTGCTTGAGAAGTTGTTTGAAGAAAAGGGTGGTGGTGGGTTGTTGATGGTGTCTTGTTTAGGTTGAACACGAAGAAGATAAAATATAGTTTTGTTTTGGGTCTAGGTTTTATATAGTTTTGTTTTATTTATTTTTTATTTGTTATTGGCTTTAATTTAATTAAGGATATTAACATATGTAATAACTATTATTAGACTTAGAAAAATCAAATAAAGATTATTAATTTTCTTTCGACCTATAGTTTATGATTTGTATATATCTTTTTAAAAATTATAGACTAGATAATTTATAGCATTATAATTTCAAATATATGCCTTAAATATGAAAAGTTGTATTAAATACAAAAGTAAAATAGGAAATTGAGAATGACGGAGAACAAAAAACCGTGTATATCTTAAGTTGAAGGATGTTGAAGGGCGATGTTAAATGATGAGGGAAAAGCTGAAGTGATGCGGACGTGACGAGTGAGAAAAATGGTGTTCAGGGGTGTATACCTCTTAGCCTTACGAGCCTTTTTTTCAGAGGTAAACGTCTGTAGTCTGTGAACCACATCTGCATACATTTGTAGAAGAAGAGATGTACTAAACCTATGTAGTATTCAAGAAGATTGTTTTGTTTTTTTTAACGTCTATAGACTGCTAAAATAAGTTGGTGGTGGTGTATGAACGATGGTAGTGGGTGGTGGTAGTAGTGGACCATGGTGGTGGTGGAAGGCGGTGGTGGCGGCAGATGGTGGGTTGTGGTGGTGGTGGTATTAGAAAGCGATGGTGGTGGTGGTGGACAGTGGTGGCGGACGGTGGGTGGTTGTAGTGGACAATGTGTGTTGGTAAGTGGTTGTGGCAGACAGTGGGTGGTGGACGGTGGTGGATGGTGGACAGTGGGGTGTTGGTAGGTGGTGGTGTTTATCCCTCTACAGACCTTAGAAAATCTTAGAAGTAGATGAACCAATTTTGCACCAAGAAGAGTTCGCGCGGATTTTTTTTAATGAAACGTCTTCGAAAAAACAAACAGTCTAGACAACACTGTCTGCCTGGCACAGACAAAAGCAGGGATGACAGTGAAACTCGAACCCGATAGGAAAACCCGAAACCCGACATAAATGGGACATGTAATACCCGACCCATTAGAGTTTGGGATTAGTTTTGAAATTTTTCGTGGGTTTGGGCTTTGTAATATACCCGATTACCCGGTAACATTGACCCAATTACCTGATTATATACCCGATGTACCCAACATAACTTTTTATATATATATATTTATATGTAATACAGATAAATAAGTTTTAATAAATCTATGATAATAATATCCGATAAATCATATATGGACATGTATCTAGTAACAACTATATATTATAATTGTCTGATCATAAGAAATTCAAATTTACATCAAATTCACACACTAACATGAATTGTGTGATTTTGAAATCATGCATTTTTATTTTGGCGTAACATCCCGACATTTAGTTATCTAAAATTCAATAAGAAACCTAAAACCCGATGGGTAATTACCCGATAAATACCTGATGGATTTGGGACAATCTTTACTAATCGGGTATGGGTTTGGGAATACCTAAACCCGTCCCAAACCTGACCCATTTCCATACCTAGACAAAAGAGTTTGCGCAGACCTACTTTTTAGAAAAACAAACAACAGCTTAGTAGTTGGCTTAGGGACTAGACTCGTACTCTGGACTTCTAGTTGTGTTTTTAAGGTTTTTTTAGGTAGTTTGCTACCCCTTTAAGCAAACTAAGTTCGCTTTGATGACTATCAAACTCAGTAGGGCTTAGAGTTTGTTATAAACCTAGTTAAGTTTGGTGAAAAATTCAATGGAGTTTGCTTTGTGACACAAGCAACGTTGTTGCGGACTACTTATAAATTGAAGTTTTCTATATAAAAAATTTACCCGTTGAGTTTCCATTCACCTCGAACTGTATCTTGCAAAAGCTCTTTATCGCCACAAGTAGGTTTGCCATTAAGTTTATTGAAAGAACACATAACACTTGCCACATTTGCATCAAAAACGCAACTTTTAAATGGAGGGTTATATGTATCCTCCAAATCTTGCTTCGTTACCTTAAAAGCACAAAACAATAATTAAAAAAGATGTCACTACCTTTGTCAATGAATCTTTATAGGAAGGTTGTGAACATAACTAAATAAACATACAACTGCATTGAAATGGAACCGGTCGACACTAGTCCAGTTATCAAGATCATAAGCGGTGTAATGTTTACAGCAAGCTCCAACTTTGAGTCGGTCTTTATTTTGGTCACCAGTTTCTTGTAAACCTTTAACATAAGCTACTCCGTATCGGCTGGTTAGGACCGGATCTTCTCCGGGTGTTTCTTGCCCTCTTCCCCATCTTGGATCTCGGAAGATGTTCACATTTGGTGACCAAAATGTTAGTCCTGCGACACCTGCATTGTACATTGCTCTAGCTTCATCCGAAACAACCTATGTGGAAGCAGATAATCAGATTTTAAAATATGGGAAAATGTCAAGTTTACAATTTTTAACTTTGGTTACCAATTTCAAACGTGTTTGATGATGAGGTGGCATGTCAATTGTGTAAAACCAATTATACCATTTAAGGTATCTATGTTTGTTACCAATTTTTAATTAGTTAATATTATATAACTACATAAGAACTGAATTAAATGAAAATTGGAAAGGGAAAAACAAAAGAAAATAAAATTTTAACAAAAAATTACTCATGTCAACCTGATATTTTGAAAGTATCCATATATAAAAATATAAATAAATAAATAAATAGAAGTTGCTTATTATGTCATCATAGAGTTGGCACTATGTATTACGTAACCATGATGCCGCAGTAAATAAATCGTTGAATGAAACTTGAATACTTCACAAAAAAATCCCAAAAATATCATTTTGACCGAAGGGATTTTGAAATTGGTCATGGTTTAAAAAAAAATACCTTAATTGGACATTCAGAATAGTCAAGATTGTGGGTTCTTCACATGTCATCTGCCCAAACTTAAAACCAATAGAATCTAGTCATTTATTCATATTTGTGGTGTCGCCGGAATTTACGAGGACCGATCAAACCATTAGTGAGGACCGACCAAGCTATTTGTATGGATCGACAAATTTGAACGGATTGACTGAATTTGTAATTAATATTATTTGTTTAAAACATTTTAATATGAAAATAACAACTTATAAATATAAAAATAAACTTTATATAACAACTTTTTAAGTTTATTATAACATCTATTTATCTATCTATAATATATATATACAAAGACATAAAAATCCTACGTGTTGCAATGTGATCGCTCCCCTTTTTTTGGAGTCACCAGATTTGCTTGATTTATAAATGGAGTTTTCTCATGCATTTGACCCGAATTCATGGGTATGGGTCTTATCAAACCCAGATATTCCTTAAACGGGTTATAACATCTCATTAAATTAAAAATTATTCTCACCAAATTATTGATGTAAATATCCTATAAAATAGGATATAATAAAAATT
This sequence comes from Bidens hawaiensis, assembly GCF_021521415.1. Classification (NCBI taxonomy): domain Eukaryota; kingdom Viridiplantae; phylum Streptophyta; class Magnoliopsida; order Asterales; family Asteraceae; genus Bidens; species Bidens hawaiensis. The sequence continues at coordinate 17,804 of NW_027491049.1, read as the reverse complement.
AATATCTTATTTATTTTATATATATATATATATATATATATATATATATTATTTAAATTAAAAAGCCAATTTGATAGTAAAAAAAATAAACGGGCATTGGGTCTCATCAAACCATAAGTATATTATTAACTTTCATAAATATTATTTATAATTAAAAAACCAATTTTATAGTAAAAAAAATAAACGGGTCTTGGGTCTCATCAAAACCATATAACTTTTAAACCTGGTTATAACATCTCATTTATTTCTGAAACAATTTATCATCAAATCATAAGTATATTATTAACTTTAATACAATAAAAATATATAAATTTATAAAATAAATAAATATTAGAACAAACGATATAAAACAACCCCCGTAATAATATATATAATTGAAAACATAAAAATCCTACGTGTCGCAATGTTGCCGCTCCCCTTTTTTTGGAGTCACCAGATTTGCTTGATTTTTAAATGGAGGCTTCCCATGTATTTGACCCGAATTCACGTGTATGAGTTTCATCAAACCCAGATATATCTTAAACGGGTTATAACATCTCATTAAATTAAAAACTAATCTAACCAAATATTTGATATAAAAATCCTATAAAGTAAGGATATACTAAATATTAATATATGATTTATTAAAAAAAAGATATATATTATTCATAAATAAAAAACCAATTTTATAGTAAAAAAATAAATGGGTCTTGGGTCTTCAAACCCATATAACTTTTAAACCGAGCTATAAGATCTCATTTATTTGTGAAACAATTTATCATCAAACTATAAGTATATTATTAACGTTCATACAATAAAAAATATAAAAATTCAAAAAATAGATAAATATTAAAAACAAATAATATAAAACAACCCCCATAATACGGGGGATAAAAACTGGTTATAATATAAAAGAATTTTAAAAATTAATTTTGTATAAAGTGTATTTAAATTAATAAAACTTATAACATGTTACAATAATGTTATAATTTAAATTCTAACTTATCATAAAACGATTTAAATAAAATCACATTTTAAATTCTAGCCTTATTATTATTATTGTAACATGATATAAGTTTTGTATAACAAATTTTATAAATTTAAAAAATAAGTTATATAAAAATTCATGTTATTTTTATAACAATTTTTTTTAACGTTATAATTTGTAATATAGATTTTATTATAACTTTAGAGTTTATTATATTATTATTATATATAAGAATATTTTATTTTTATAACTTGCAATTTTCATAAAATGTTGAAAACTAATAGTATTAACAAATACAAATTCCGTTGGTCCGGTCCGTACAAATAGTTTAGTCAGTCCTTACTAATAGCTTGGTAGGTTCTCACTAATAGTTTGATCGGTCCTCACAAATTATGATAGCCTTGACAAATATAAGCAAATCGCTGGATTCTATGGATTTTAAGTTTGGCGGATGGCAGGTGAAGAAACGGTGACCGAACGATTCTTGAATGGCCATTTTGTGTATTTTTAAAAACTATAGGTAGTCTTGGAATTTCTTTAAACAAATGTATTATGTATGCACCTTTGCTATGGTATAGAATAACGATTCATTGAACGAGGCTGCAGTGAGGATGACTTGAGGGTAGCTAGTGGCTCCAGGTACAACAGTTTTATTGAACCAAGTAGCCGGTCCGGTGTCAGAAACACCGTGCAAAGCCTCTGACCACCACCCGTAGGAAGGTATCCCAAGGCGGTCAATCTTATCCGCCACACTCACTATACTCCCCGCCTTTTCGTGTAATGTCATCCTCTTAATCAAATCATTGACCCTCGTTCTCACATCGAGCGAAGTATTACAAAATGCAAATTCCTTTAAGCTCGGATTTCGATCAATGTCACAGGCGTAACTAGGAGTATATTGAGACGATATGCACAAGAAATTCGAGATAAAAATGAAAAGTACAAGTAAAAGGATGCCTGGTCTTTCATGAAGAACCATGATGGAAGGAAAAAGAGAAGATAATATAAGAACATGGTGTTGAAATGGGTTTATATAGGTAGAATTGTACAAGTGTGTGTTGCATATTGGCTAGAGTTGTAATGTGGGGTTGTACCTGTAGGCAGCTAGACCAATGTTATAGGGGATCTTAAGCAGTAAGGAGTGGTGTTACGTGTAAGCATGAGTGTTTGTGGATTGACTATTCATGTTTTTCGGATCATAATTCATGTCGCGTGGACAAACATTGAAATATATATAGCAATTTTTGACACAAGAATATGGTAAATACTATATGTCTATATATAGCAATTTTGACAAAAGAAATTTGGTAAATGTAGTATCTTATATTTCAATTGTTTTTGAACATTTATTCAAACGACTAATCCTATGGATGGACTGGACAAGATTAAGGATGTGTGTATATGACGATGATTATTGATGGATGACATTTCAAATCATAAAAAGAATGAAAAAAATTGGTTTATAATGTAGTGATATATAAGTAAAATCCTCTCTCGTACACACACATATGTATGCATTTATATATACACTCATGTATGTAAATGTGTGTATTTAAGGAATTAGTGAGAGAACTGTCTGTCAATATAAAGAGCATTGGATTATCCTTCAGGGATATGTTAGCTAGATATTATAGAAACAAGATTCTTGGTATTATTTTCTCATACTTTTCAATTGGAAAATTGCAACCAAGCCTTATCGTTGTTGATCCTTTAGAATTGTGTAGTATAAGTTTTCCCAACGGCTCTCTAGTTTCACATCCATCATTATCGAAATAAAAATTTAATATGCATTGTAAAATAACACTCACATGTTGATTTTCATGGGATGGGTTTGCATGATTTCACATGCGAATGTGCGCTTTTAAAACCAATGATATACGTGCATCATTTTGATTATTTATGCATTTCCCAATTCTTGCACATGTGAAATTCACATGCCCATTATCATCTCTTGGTTGAAATCTGTTCTTTGGTGGTCCGCCCGACAATGTTAAGTGAAAGGTGCCATCATGGTGTTATTGAATTCATTTTGGTGTATGAAATCTAACTTGTGAGTACATAGGCCCCCCATTTGAGTTCGCTTGAAAGCGCGTCTTCAACTGAGAATTGGGTATTTGCAGTTTTCACATGATAGTGTGGGTAGTAGACAGAAAATAAAACATTGTTGTTAGATTTGATAAGGTGTTCATGAAAAAGTTGACTGATGCCGTAGTGATTTATTTATAGTGATTTAGAGAATGAATATTTTTGAAGAATTGTTTCTGGTTTGGGTTGGTTATGTTGGGTTCATAGGACTTGGCCAAGGTTATCATTTGAAGTTAAAAGAAGAGACGGGTGCGGGCGGTCAAGCCCAAGTACTCTAGCTCGGTTTAGATTTATTGTTTAACAAGTTATAAACCATAGATTAATATATATATATATATATATATATATATATATATATATATATATAAAAGGGTGGGTTATTATACAATAATCAGTTATCGTTGTTAGTGCACGGAAATTTGACACTTTGGATATGTTATCCTGGCATATAATCTGGATCCATTATCCTTATAATATGTTGCAGATTTTGTCAGGATCAATGATCCTCAGTACTTATTATTTATTAACGATTTTCCTTTGTTATCTTGATATTTTTGGTATGTACAACGGCTAGTGACTAAGTCCAACCTATAATCTCGCAATCAAGTCAACAAACCGCGTCGATAATGAAGGAAACAATTACAATGAATGAATGACTTGACTGGTGGCTAAAAATAGGAGATTTAGTTATTATTTTCCTATTTAAATGAGGTTATGATCAATTAGGCATACACAACACGTTCACTATCAATACTCAGAGCAAACTAGAGCAGAACACACAAACTTAGCAATCTTGTATTCATTGATCATAATCTCCAACCTTGTATTCTCATTTTCTTGATTAATATAGTGGTGATAGACGATTTGTCATCACCCGGGGGTTTTTTTCTTTGATCTAATCAAGATCAAGGGGTTTTTCCTCGCAACAAATCACGGTTTTCAACCTTATTTCGTCTATATAATCATTATTGATATCTTAGCACTAAACCTCACATAACAGATTTGGTTACTGGATCTTAAGTAATTTTTGACCAAAACAATTTGGCGCCCACCGTGAGGCAATTGGTGCTATAATCCAGAAAATACATTATCAATATTCAACCTTTCATACCCATATCACTATCAATGGCCTCTCAACAATCTTCTGCTTCATCAACCATGCCTTCATCAGTTTCACTCCCACTGAGATCCACACTACCAATGCCTCCTCCACTTGTTGGAGCACCAAGGGCTACTTCTGCTGGAAACAAAACGCAACTACCAATCTTCCAGAGCTCAAAAACCATTGCTGCCACTTCGGTGGTTAACTCTAACAATGATGTTTCTGCTATGTTTTCACAGGTTAAGGCATACATGGAGCAGCAGAACAAAACCAACCAGAGGATCCTACGTGAAATTGAAGATCTCAAGAAAAGTAAGAGGCCAGCGGAGGATCTGATGTGTGTATAATGATGCTCTTTCTAAATAACTCACAACTAAGCTTCAAATTTTTTAAACAAGACTCCTAAAGAAACCACACAAAACCGGCAAGTCTACCGATCACTTAATAGTATAGCACTAATGAAGTCCGAGTATCGAACACAAGGACACGCGAAAACGTTTTAATACTTAACCCTAACCAAGACTCACCTAAGAATATTTAAATGATTTTTACTAATTAACTACTTGACCTAACTTACTTTAACTAAATTAATTAACTAAACTTAACTAAACACTTGATTAAACTTAGAGACTTAACTGCAATCGGAGAAAACGTCTACCTAGGTAAGAATCATATTGAAGGTATAATAAGATAATGGATTGAAGAATATCACCGGTTTATAAGGATGACACAACTAAGGTTCACTCAAGGAAGCTAGATCACCTCTCGGTCTCACCAACAAACTCTAACTTACACTTAATTGATTTTAAGAACAAACCGGGAAACGAGTTGTTAAAGTGTTCTAATGTCGACTCTCCTCTCGGTCTCACCGACACACTACCCTAATGGAGACAAATACTACGCAACCAAGGATAGAAGAACAATTTAGTTTAACTTAAACTAGATCAACTAATGCTCACAAACCCAAACCCGACAAGAACCAAACCCGCGATCCTAATCCTAACAAGTAAAAGCTATGAGACGAGTTTACTTCTTATCACCTCTCGGTCTCTAAGAAGGTGCTTACCTGCTGAATCTAATCAATTAACATATCCACTTAAACCCTACGGTTGATCATCTCGCAAACAATCTCTAAACACAAAGTAAAGAGTTCAAACAAGCTAAAATCAATCAAAACGATTCAATCAATCAAAGAAAGAGGTATATGAGTATAATTAATAAAAACACAGCCAATAAACACAACCTAACTCAATGTTAAACAAAACTTTCATTAACAAATCAAGTCATGATGATCAACAATCCATAGAACTCACTAAAACCTAATAATATTCATCTAACCTAGGTAGAACTAACAAGTTTGGCCTAACATAATTTTTGGACAGCAACAAACACTATGTAAACATCATAAAACTCAACCAATTCATAATTAAACTCATTCAATAATCAATATCAATATAATTAATAAAAACACAGCCAATAAACACAACCTAACTCAATGTTAAACAAAACTTTCATTAACAAATCAAGTCATGATGATCAACAATCCATAGAACTCACTAAAACCTAATAATATTCATCTAACCTAGGTAGAACTAACAAGTTTGGCCTAACATAATTTTTGGACAGCAACAAACACTATGTAAACATCATAAAACTCAACCAATTCATAATTAAACTCATTCAATAATCAATATCAATTAAGCACAACTCAATCCTTAATTCAAATGCAAAACAATTCAAGTTTAAAGATCAAATCAACAAGTATGAACCTTTAACAAGAAAGTAAAGTTTATAAGAGTTATACTATCAATTGTAACTGAGATAGGTGATGAAAAACGACCCTGAGCTGCTGTCCACCGACCTCCTTGGCTGACTTCTTTTTCCTTAGGCTCAACAAACTTGCAAAAAGGGGGCTACTGTTTCCGATCGACACTATAAAAAATGGAATTATACTTGTATATTGTTTCTTCCCACGTGAGTCTTTACCAAAACAATGGAATTATATGGTGTCTCCTTAAAGGAGACAACCAATTAATTCTCCAAGCCGTCCAAGAACAAACAACAGGCTTTTATTTATTTATTTTTGTTCCTTTTCTCCTTGTTGTGTAGATTCCAATCGGGATTAGGGTTTTCTTTTTTTTTTTTAATGTTATAATATATAATAACATATGCAGGACTTCTCATAAATGGATTCGGGCCGGGCTTTCACTTGGTTCTTCCAAAATTGATCATAAAGGGCCTTTTAAGTCTTGAAAAGCCCCGGTTCTTTTTCTCTTTAAAACCGTAACCTACGAAAGATATAGACTTTGTAAGATCATGTTAAAACAATCCAAACCATTATTTATTAGATAATTAAGCCATTAGGTGCGGAAAATAAGTGTTTTACAACACATAGGGTGCTGGATCTCACTACTCCAGGATCCGTGGCTCAACATGCTCAAGGATCCTCCATTTTCCAGCAAGGATCATCCATCCTTCAACAAGGGTCCATGGGTCAGCAAGCTCAGGGATCCTCGTTCCTTTAACCAGGATCATCTATCTTACAACCGGAGTCCACGGGTCAACAAACTCAAGGATCCTCGTTCCTTCAACAACGATCTTCCATCCTTCAGCCAGGTTCTCTGGGTTGTATCCTCAAGGATCCTTCGGCTCCCAACCTCAAGGATCCTTCTGGCAGAATCAAGGATCCTCAGGGTTTCAACATCAAAGATCCTCAGAGGTCCATGAAGGAGACATCATCCCCATGCAGACCATTGCCTCTGGAGGACCAACTACCATGGCAGATGCTTCTTATCTTGGCTACACATCTAGGATGCCAACGTTCAATCAACCGAGAGGTAAGATGTATAATCATATATCCTTAGACACTAACCTTGGCTCTATGCAGGATACAGGTATCAACTAGGCTATGGCTAAGGAACTTCGGAAGCTTAAGGATATGAAATCCAGCGTGCCAGGAGTGGTCCGTCCAATTCCTGAAATACCAGAAGGAAGCCACAAGTTTTCCAGATTTGCTCCACCTATTTGTGATGCTGAAGTCCCAAAACGATTTCAGACCCCCAACATGAAGGTGTATGATGGGACAACTGATCCCGAAGCATGTGGCTCAAAACAGGGAGAGGATGAAAATCAATCCAATTCCTGAAAGACTCAAGGAGGCTTGTCTATGCAAGGGTTTCGGATCCACACTAACAGGATCTGCATTAAAATGGCTGCTAAGTCTTCCTCCCTTTTATGTTACTTCTTTTTCACATTTAGTTAACTTGTTCAACAACCAATTTTCTTGTAGTAGAAAACTTGAGAAGTTAACTAGTGATTTGTATATAGTTATCCAACCTTATAATGAATCCCTTAGGGATTTTGTTACAAGGTTTGGTAGGGAGGCCCTAGAAATCCCTAATCTTGATATGGCTACGGCTGTTGAAGCATTCAAGATGGGACTTCAAAGGGGCTCCCCATTTTATGATGATCTTGTGATGACTCCATGCAGGACCTTAGATGAAGTCAGAAACAGGGCACTCAGATTTATAAGACTAGAGGATGACAAGAAGATCCAAGAACGGTTAGGAGCTCCAACGAAACAAGAGTCACCTAACCAGAAACAAGGATCCTCATTTAGGAACAACGACTCAAAGCCGTACTCCAAGTTCCACAATCAAAATGTCCGGGCAGTTGAAGAAGGAGAAAATGATGAGGACTACCCAAGTATTTTCGAGTATTGCTTCTCTGTTGATACTCATGGTTTGATTTGTGCCATTAAGGATCTTGGAGAAAAAGCAAGGTGGCCTTGAAAAAAATGAGAAAACAACATTCTTCAAAGAAAAGTCCAAGTGGTGTGCATTCCATGAAGACTTTGGCCATCAGACAGAAGATTGTATTGGTTTAAGGATGGAAATTGGATACCTCCTGAGCAAGGGCCATTTCAAAGAGCTCTTGGAAAGAAAAAAGTTTAGGATCCAGGATGCTGAAGCTTTTCCACAGAAAGCAACTCCGCCCCCACCAGACACACAAGTAATCAACTTCATCTCCGGTGGCTCAGATATATGCGGTACTTCTTTCTCCTCGGCAAAAAGACACGTTGTTGAGTCAAACAATTGACCTAAGGGGGAGATTGTTGAATCGAAGATTTTTTCTAAGAGATATATGGAAGATTGGAATCTTCTAAACCACCTCAGAATTCGTTAAGTATGGATCCGGGCACACCTTAGACATCCGAGCAAGCTTTTACTTAGCTGGGTACGATATTTTGTCTATCGGGCAAGGTTATCTTCAAGAAGTCTTCTTTAGTGGATATCCGAGCAGGGTTTGCAAATTAGTGCAAATCCGGGAAAAGTTCACTTTATCAAGCAAGTCTATTCTTTAGAGGCAAGTTAAGTTCACTCTCGAGTAAGCTTTTGGCTAACCAAGCTCATGAAGCCAAGTGATTGGAAACCGGGCAAGGTATTCATTAATAATTCTGGTCCAAGTATGCTTGATGTTTTAATGGAATATTTCTAAGTAACATCGGGCAAGGTTCAAATCAAAGCAAGGAACAGTGCTGCCGAGCACACTTTGCTAATAAGTTATTTTCTAGCAAAGAGTTGAATGGACCATTGAAGAACAAGGTTGCTCGTAAGGGTTTGTCGGGCAAAGTCTGGCAAAGTCAAGAAGATTGAAGTCTACCCGGTGAGTATTTTACTTGGGAAAATACTCTTCAAGTAAAGTCTACTCAGAAACTGATCCCGAGCACACTTCTATGTTACCAAGTGCTGAAGGATGGCAGAGCACACAGCCTACTCGGAAAATGAATATTGTTGCAAAGCCTACCCGAAAGACTTGTTTTACACTTAGAATAATTCTGAATATGTAATTTGAATATGTTTTAGCATTTAGGGTTTCTAGAAGGAATGACAACTGTAAAGGAGGTGTCAGGCCTATAAAAGGAATAATTTAGGGCACGCCTCCTAAGGCAGACAGACTCATTAATTCAGAGAGAATATTATTGAGTGTGACGGCTGTCTTAGAATTGTACGGACATAAGTTTCCTTCAAGAAACCCTAAATCGATTACCCTTTGTATGATGAATATTATATGAATGGAAATCTTTTGAGTGAATCTTGTGTGTGTTAGTTATCTTTGTTTACTTTTTAACAACCACAACGTTTGTTATTGATTCCGCCTTTACAAACGGTAATCTTTCTAAATATAGCAACCCGTCATTAACTCCCTTGTCGACACATCTATTTGTGTGAGTTATGGCATGATTTTAGTAAGATCCAACTGAAATTGGGGACCTGACAAGTGGTATCAGAGCATTGTTGCTGCTATTTTGGAAAGATTGCTGCTGATTGAAGATTTGAAGAAAGATGACGTAAGCAGACCACTGTTCCATTGAAAAGTGACGTCAGAAGCTCTGTTCTTCATTTTTTTTCCAGATCTACAATCATTTGGTGTTTTCTCTTCCTTATTTAGTTTAAAGCTTTAATTTTTATATATAAATCTTGTTCTAATCGCATCAGACACCTCAGATCTGAACAACCGGTTTTCAGATCTGATTATCTTTGAACTCGTTTTTACAAAGAAACTATTTTTGATTTATCGAAATGTCTACTTACGAAGAACAAGAAGTGTCTACCAACAAGATTCCTAGACTGTATGGACAGGAAAATTTCACAAAATGGAAGGTCTTGTTTGAAGCAGCCGTATGCTATAATGATGTTGATTTGTTGAACTCAATCAAGAATGGTCCACAAGGCAATGTTGAGGAAGGTGCAAATCCAGCAGCAGTTGCTGTTGTGAGGGAAAGAATGAGAAAAGTAGATGACAAGGCTTTAGCAATGGTAAAGTTAGGTCTGTCGTGGGAGATACTTACCAAGGTTGCACATCATGCCACTGCCAAGGCAATGTATGATGCAATACTTGAAATATTTGAGGGAAATGTTGAGCTCCAAAACATCAAGAAGCAGAGATTGAAGCAGCAGCTAGAAAGATTTAAGTATAAGGATGGAGAAAGGTTAAAGTCTATTCTTGAAAGGTTCTTAGCAATAGTGAATGATCTCAGAACCACAGACTATGTCATGACTGACTTTGACTTGAATACCAAGCTGCTCAACTCTATGCCAAAGGAATGGTATACTGCCTGCAAATTCATCCTTCAGAAGCACAACTTCAATGACTTAAAATTGGATGATGTAGTGTGCTTTCTTCAAGCTGCAGAGGTTGAGATGATAGAGAATGAGATGTTTAAGGAGGAAAGACCTTGATTCAATGTTTCAAATGCATTGATTGCACCGATGGGAAATTTGACTACCAAGAATCAACAACAAATTCCCATTATTGAAGAACCAGTTGAGCATAGTACTGATACTCCAAAATCTTTTGTTGGAGGTAGCACAAGTAATCTTGGAAACCAGCAAAGATTCAATGTGCAACTGATTGATGACACTAATTCTGCCTCAATGGCAAGTGGGAATGTACCTCATACTAGTGGTGGACATGGTCAAGGCAGTGAAGCACATGCCTTGCTTTCAATGTTTACAGAGTCATATAATGTATTTGTTGCAAAAAATTTAATTCACACAAGTGTGGTACAAGATGATCTTGAGCAGATAGATGCGGATGACTTGAAGGACATGGATTTGAAGTGGCAAGCAGCCATGTTGGTTCTTAGAAGCAAAAGGCTATACAACAGAACTGGTAGGTCACTCCTATCAGGACCTAATGAAAGAATTGGTTTTGATAAGCCAAAAGCCATTTGCTATAATTGTCAACAGCCTGGTCATTGTGCAAGAGAATGTAACATGCCAAGAAACTTTCAAATGAACCAGTTTCAAAACCAAACAAGAAATCAGCAACCTCAATATCAACAGAATCAGCAGAGAATCAACAACAACAACAACTTCGACAACAACTTTAACAACAATCCCAACAACAACTATAATCCCAACTTCAACAACTTCCAACCTCAAATGAACAATCATAATCAAGGAATGCCTCAGAATCAAGGTTTTCAGAGAAACAACAACCAAAACCTTCAAGCTGTTCCAGACAACACTATTCCAGCAAACCAAAATCAGATCAGAAATCAAGAAAATGTTGCTGTAACAACACAACATGAGGGTAACTTTGATGGAGCAATCATGAAGAAGACATTGCAGATGATATCAAGAAAGAAAATGTGGCATTCATGGCCATAATTGAGAAAGAAACTGGATCATCATCTCAGGTACACTCTTCTCCTACTATTGATTTAAATGAAGTTATCAATGATTTGAAAATGAAAGTAGGCAAGCTAAAAAGTGAATGTTTTAAGAAACAAAGTATTATCAATGCATATGAGGCAAGTGAACTGATAAGTGAAAAAAGAATGAAAAGTTTGGAAGAAGATTGTGTAAACAGTTACAGAGCTCAGAAAAGGTTCACAACTGAAATAGATGGGTTGAAGAAAATGATTATAGAAGAGAAGGTGCAGAACACAAAACTGCAAACTGACAATGAATTTTTGAAGAACTTGGTCTCCACTGAAAACATCTGTGGAATTCTAAACCAAGTAAAGGAAGAAGAATAGTACAAAGCAGTACCACCACCATTCAACAACAACTTTATGCCAAAAGTTGATAAAGATAAAAGTGTTGGTGCACATTTTGTGGCCGTCGCTTGGCGAATAGTTTAGAATGTTTATGTTGTATGCTGTACACCTAGGTAGTGGTTCACGCTGAAAGTGATCCATTTGAAAGAGCATTTTCAAATGGATACTCATTCGATCGAACCAGTTTCTGATTCGATCGAATGAGTCTGCCATTCGATCGAATAGGACTCATTCGATCGAATGAGTCCTGACCGAATGGCAGCGGGTATAAATACCAGCTTTCAGTCGTGAACAGGTAAGAGTTTTGAGGTTTTTCGTGCCCGGGGCCCAGGTGCTGTCCGGATGAGGGGGGAGGCCATGCTCGACCTCCCCCTGCCATAGATCGTGATTTCAGTGTTTAAACAAGCATGTAATCTTTCGTTTTTATCAATGAAATCGTTTGTTTCGTGTTTGTTTCTATCCGTCTTTGGTTGTCAAACCTTCCGTCTCGAACGCGCTCGGATCGTCTCGGTCCGACCCGATCCTACAATTGGTATCAGACCGGGACCGAGACGTGTAGTATTCTGGATATTCTTCCTGTGTCAAGTCTTCCATTTCAACTTCATCAAATTGAGAGGGATCAGCGGCCGTAGATGATGTTGAGTCAGGTGTAGCAGCCGAAGAAGATGTTTGTTCTGTTGAAGGCAAAGCCAGATACTTGCCTGTTTCTTCATTGTATAGCTCAAACATTTGTTCCAGTTCTTCTTCTGTGAAATTGTGTGAAATTTCACCTTCTTCCAAGTCTCCACTTGCGAAGTTTTGCTGCTCATCTGGATTGTCCAGTAAAAACGTGAAATATTCCGCTGCTGTTTTTGATTGCAGCGGTTGGACATTAAACGGATCAGCATCACCTGTTTGATTAAAAACCACAATGTAACACAAATTTTAAATAAACATATGTAATATCATAAACATGAAATACAATACCATTACATATGAAACTAAATTTACACACAAATCATTAATTAAAAAGATTTAACATTTAAGTCCTCACTACATTCACTCAAAATACTCTCAAATACCTTCACCTCCATCATCAGAAGAGTCCAGTTCGTCTGTGTCCACATCGACATTGCTTGGACCTTCCAGACGAAGAACATCTCCTTTCAGCTCGGTGATCTTTGCTTCAAGGCTTAGATTTGACTCTTTCAGCTCGTTGATCGAAGATCCTTGTTCAGCGACAGTAGCATTTAGCTGACTGTTTTCAAGCCTGAGCATTTCGTTCTCAGCTTGAAGTTTAGCAATCTGCTCATCTCTGAGTCGATTCTGTTCTTCTTGCTCTGTCTTGAACAATAACATCTTCATCATAGCCTTGTGAAGATCAGCAATTTCAGATGCAACCTTTTGAGGTATAGACATTTCAGGTTGAGGTTGAGGAGTAGGTTGTGGTGCTGACTGCGGTGTTGGTGGCTGTGCTGGTTGAGTAGGAGGGGCAGTAGAAGTCCCGACAGATGGTAACATTGAGGGACGCGGTTGATCGGAAAATAAGCTCCGATACTTCCGAGTAACCTTCTTCTTCTGCCTCTTTGCAGGCCTTTCTTCTCCTGCATCTATATCGGCCGGATTTTCCACGGCTCTGACTTCCTTACCAGCTTCCAAATCTTCAACATTTAGGAAGTATGAGTCAACTTCCTTCTCAGCTTCGGTCCTCGTGTCTTCAGGGACCGCCACCTCCTCAGTGTCAGAGTCGTCACTGGATTCCTGATATGGTAGATTCTCGACGTCTGAGTCACTGTCAGCATTTCTCCATTTCCTTTTCGGAGGGGCTCTGTAAGACGGATTCACCAAATGCCCGAAGCATCTTTTGAGTGGTGGCCTGGTTGGACGTTCTTTGTAAGATTTTAGACGGTTGAGAGTCTCATTCTTCATGTGGTCCAGTTTCACCACATCACCTTCGTTTTCTTTCAGTAATCCCGGTGCTTGAGTATCGACAATCATTTGCACGAACCGTGGGTACTGTAGAAACTTCTCACTTTTCCCTTGCTTCAACGTGATGTTCTCGACCATATGACCAAAAGTCATCTGAGAGAAGTTGTATGGTCGGTTCATCACCAGAGCAGCTACGGTGAACTGCATGCTTTCCCTCAGCTTGTCAAAGCTAGTTCGTTGAGGGCCCAAGCAGTGCATCACCACGTGTGCCAAATATTTGAATTGGGGGCACAGGTTGGCTTTATGAAGCAGACCGGCATTGAGATCGCCGTCATACTTCATACGTGCGAAACATCCTCTAGTTGCAGCAGGATGTAGGGAGATCGGGTCTGATTCATCATCTTCAAATCCGCAGACTTCTCTAATGACCTGGGCAGATATAACGATGGCTTGCCCTCTAACGGTGGAGCGAATAACCGACGGCACGACTGTTTTGTCGTGCGTGGCATTCCTCCAAAACTCTTGTTGGATAGACATGATAGGCTCAATAATCCTAGAGATGGGTCCAGAGATCCTCGACCTCTTCAGAAACTTTATCACCGTTGCAAAGTCTTTCCCGTGGCTCGACTTTTCGTCTAGAAAAGCCACGATGTTGTGCTTGATGGACGTTTTGTACGGGACAACCACTTCTGCAACTTCAGCCATTTAAATCTGTAACCATAAACGTGTTAGAACAAACAGATATCGAAACGACTGAATGCGTTTAAACTTTTCAAATTTTCTGGACTGGTTCGATCGAACGAGTAACACATTCGATCGGATGAGCTATTCATTCGATCGAATGAGATCTGGTTCGATTACAGACAATCGAATGAGATAGAATTTCCCATTGACTTCTGATTCGATCGAACAAGAGACTCGTTCGATCGAATCAACTGATTCGACTCATTCAAGCAAAATCCAGAAATGAAGAACACCCGAACCCGGAAAACTTAAACGATCAAGAACTCGATCAAAACACGGTTAAAAACATGTAAAACTTACATTTTCGTGATCTACGTGAAAAATCGAATAATATGATCGGATCAAAAAGAGGGTTTGAGGAAAATCAATTTGAGAGCAAAAATCCGTAAAATATTTCGAATAAAACTGATCGATCGAATGAGTTTGAATATTTATACTATTTTTGGACTTATTCGATCGAACGGACTTGTTCGTTTGGACCATTCGATCGAATGAGATTCTATTCGATCGAATGAGTCTCTTCGCAACTGTTTACATTCCTCAACCACTGATTCGATCGAATCTGTTCATTCGATCGAGTTATTCGTTCGAATAGCAACCTATTCGATCGAATGAGGGAAAACATTTGAAAAATAAATTTTTAAATTTCTTATTTCCCGTCCATCGATCGTGATGCCTTTGAACCTGCACGAAAACATAAACTTTTGACACTTGGTTAGTTTTCGTAGACATTTTCCAATCCTGAGAGCTTCGTTCCTACAGAACATATAGATCATAATACATTAGTAACAAATGGAAAAATATCAGGCTCAAACATCTTTGGGTTTTCTTGTCACTTCATTCTTTCTTTCATGCACAGCCTGTTGCACAGATGAACATTTAGCAACCTGCATGAAGTTTTCTTTCATTCCTACACACTGGATAAACATTTAGTAGGAACAGACAGGGATCAGACTACCTGTCACGATGATTTCTCATCGATTCTCAAACAAACAGAAATAGATAAAATG
Source organism: Bidens hawaiensis (assembly GCF_021521415.1). Classification (NCBI taxonomy): domain Eukaryota; kingdom Viridiplantae; phylum Streptophyta; class Magnoliopsida; order Asterales; family Asteraceae; genus Bidens; species Bidens hawaiensis. Next base: position 2,421 of record NW_027491049.1, on the reverse strand, counting down.
AGAAAGAAAAAAAAATAAATAGAAATAAAATCTTTTTTTGGTTTTTATCAAAATATTTACAGGGAGGGACAGGGATCAGACTACCTGTCACGATGATTTCTCATCAACATTAAAGCAGAATAAAATAAATAAAAATAAAAAGATTAATTCAGAAAATTTTTTTTTTTTTTTTTTTTTTTTTTTTTTTTTTTTTTTTTTTTTTTTTATAAAATTCAAACTGAAATAAACAACTGTACAAAATTTTAAAACACATTATTTTTGGTTGAGAAGGATCTATAATAAGAAATCATACAGACGTATATGACTGTCTACTGAGATTTTTTTTTTTTTTTTTTTTTTTTTTTTTTTTTTTTTTTTTTACGAATAAACGAAGTTAAACAAGACATAATGAATATTCTTTTTGTGAGAAAGATCCGAACAGGAATCATACTAATTACGTGACTGTCACACAGATCCGTGTTTAGCTGTATTATGACATAAAGAAACAGGTTGTGAGCATGTAAATAACTTAAAATGGTTTTCATCGTTTCTGTGATACGAGTTAGGTTCAATTATGTCTCAAAATTTAAGTGGGTATCAACTCAGAGATTATGATGCCTCCTATCTATTCTCAAAGCGTATTTGGCTTTCCCCAAGTCACCCCGAATTGACCTTGACCCATAGTGTCTGATTAAAGTTGTAAGTGTCTTCATCTGCTTCCCGTTTTCTTTCTTTCTTACTCCATGATTGAGAAGTCTTGACATTGTTAACTCTAGAATGTTTCAATCACTCATAATGTAATAATTTTTTTTTTTTTTTTTTTTTTTTTTTTTTTTTTTTTTTTTATAATATTCAAACTTCAGAGTAGTAAACAATTGCAAGTCCCGAATCTGGATCACTGCAGTTTCTTCACACACTATCTTTACGGGAATCAGAACACTTATGGGCTCGTGTATGACTGGGTAATCGCTTTTCTGCCTATCATTCGGAAAGATATATATGAAGACATACAAAACTCTTAAGGAGTTTCCACGTAAAATCGAGTAGATTTAGTTTGTATCACATCTACTTTTACGCACCATAAAAAGCTACCATGACACACAATGACCGTTCTAAAGCCTTTTAAGCCTAATAACTTCACTAGTTAAGCACACAGAATCAGTGTATTATCTATCATTTTCCAAGGTTGGATCAATTTCTCATTTTCTGAATATATATGAATGTCTTTTAAAACATATAACGTTTAAATTATTTCGCCCCGATCAAGTCAAAGTCTTCAGGTAAACGGCTATCCTGAAGATCCAATGGATCAACTGGACCGACCACATACGAGTATGTGTCCTTCTAACTAAGTATAACCGACTATTTTTCAGCGAAAGAATAAAGACCCATCAAAACCCGCCCCGATCACTTTCAGTCATCTGGTTAATGGCTATCCTCATAATCTACTAGTAGAAGTAAGGACCAACACACATCCGAAAATGTGTCCATCAAACTGAGGTAACCGACATAATTTTAAGCGATAGTGATGTATAAAAATTTAATATTTGAAAAATGAAAATAAGCTGTACAGACATAACAAATCTTTTTGATGTCTCAGTATGATAGCGTCTGTGTACTATCACCTTTCTTGTAACAAGATCAACTTCTCAAAATTTTGAAATTTTTTTTAATGTTTTTGGGTTTTTGTATTTTATATTGTTTTTGGTTTTTCTTGAAACCTTTCTCCCCCTAGAATTTATAAAAAACAAAATCTTTTTGGACTTTTTCAAATTTTTAAGAAAAGAAAAAAATGAAAACAATTTAAATGATATCTTCAGGAACATCATCTGATATACGTTTAACGCCGTTGATCTCTAGTAAATATAAAAACCGTGGTTTATCAAATGCTTTAGTGAAGAGATCAGCGCGTTGTTCCTGAGTGGGGATTTTTATCACATCGATTAACTTCTTTTCGTAGCAATCACGAAGGAAGTGATATCGAATTTCGATGTGCTTCGTTTTGCTAAAATGGACCGGATTTTTGGTAATTGAAATTGCAGCAGAATTATCAATATATATGGGAGTAGTAGAACATTCAATACCGTAGTCACGCATTTGTTGCTGAATCCAAATAACTTGAGAACAGCAACTGGCAGCCGCAATATATTCCGCCTCAGCTGTTGAAGTGGAGACTGACGTCTGCTTTTTGCATTGCCACGTTACTAAACGACTTCCAAAGAACTGACATCCTGCTGTTGTTGATTTGTAATCGAGTTTACAACCACCATAGTCCGAATCACTGTACGCATGTAGATCAAAGTTATCATCATGAGGATACCAAAGACCCCAATCTGGAGTACCCTTCAGATAACGCAAAATTCTTTTGACTGCAATCAGATGGGAGACCTTCGGCTTTTGACTGGTAACGTGCACAGAGACACGTAGCAAACATTATGTCTG